>NC_135961.1:44476092-44763592 GCF_053455715.1 Rhinoraja longicauda | reverse complement strand
TGTCACAGGATGTAACTAAACTGCCATGTTTGGGTTTTTACAATGTGTTTTATTTTACCCTGTTAATTGCTGTCAGGTTGGTGTCAGCTTAAAAACAAAATTTAGTGTTTAATTGAGAGCAGTAGCAATGAAAAGCAGAATTAATTCTGATCTTGTGTCCACTTTTGCAAGTCCGAAAAGAGAAAAGGTGTAATTACCCCTAAATGCACAAACTGAAACAGAAAAATGTTAATTCAACGATGCAATCCGATTTAACTTCAATTCCACAGGGCACTATTCGATAAGTGATCGAAGTGGACAATGAAATCATTAAAACTTGATGAGGTACCTTCACAAAATGGTAAGGAAAATTAATTTCCATTATTGTAAATGTGATTCCTCTCTTGGTCATCATTGCTGACAACTTTGTGTATCGAAGGTAGGTTTATATTTTACACAAACTGCTCCAAAATTGCTAGAAGTTGAATCAATGTAATTTCAGGTACCTCCCTACATAGTTGTCCAATGAAACATTGCAGTACATCGGCGAGACAAAGCACAGGCTCAGCGATCGTTTCGCTGAACACCTCCGCTCAGTCCGCCTCAACCTACCTGATGTCCCGGTTGCTCAGCACTTTAACTCCCCCTCCCATTCCCAATCTGACCTTTCTGTCCTTGGCCGCCTCCATTGTCAGAGTGAGGCCCAGCGCAAATTGGAGGAACAGAACCTCATATTTCGCTTGGGTAGCTTACACCCCAGCGGTTTGAACATTAAGTTCTCTGACTTCAAATAGCCCTTGCTTTTCCTCTGTCTCCATCCCACTCCCCCATCCCAGATCTTCCACCAGTCTTGCTGTCTCTGACTCCATTCTATCTCCGTCCCGCCCACTCCCCTGATATCAGTCTGAAGAAGGCTCTCAACCCAAAACGTCACCCATTCCTTCTCTCCAGAAATGCCGGTTGACCTGCTGAGTTACTCCAGCATTTTGTGTCTACCTTCGATTTAAATCAGCATCTGCAGTTCTTTCTTAAACATTACAGTTGCTGTGTTGAAATAATCTCAAATGTAACCCTGATCTAAGGAAACCATAGATATAGATTTGCTGGAAGTCACAGTATAGATGCTAGTTTCAGAAACAGTCGAGTAAAACAAGTCTTGTCCATAATTCATTTTTGCTACTGTTGTTCTTCTGTACCATCAATAAAATATCAGAGGTAAGATTGTTTCCTGCCCGCAAACCACAGCTCTTCAATACGCCACCATGAACCGTTAATCATATGAATGAGTCTTGGCTGCGAGAGCTGGTGCTTTCTTTCATTACACAACTACAGCTTTGTGCTTGATAATTCTCCCAGATCTTGGAATCCTCGTGTTCTAAATTCAAACGCCTAAAAAACTGACCACATCTGAGCCTCATCTGATGCACATTATGTCTGGTATTTATATGGTGTTATTAATACTGAAAATATTCCAACTGTCTTCGGAGGCATAATTGGTCATTTTGAATTAATGTCCTGCAGGACATGTTTGTACCATTAAGGCAACTCCCTAAACTTTCACCAAGCACCAGTTTGTCCTGGGATGCCTCCACCCACCCCTACGTCATCAAAATACTTAACACAATATTTTCCTGCATTCTCTTTTACTTGCTTTTCTGCATCTGCAGTGTTCTGCATTGACATTTTCAATAATTGTTTTTTTTATTTTTCTCCTCCATTCGCTCTCATTCCTCTATTTTCAAATGACAGACCAACAATGATTACGAAGCCTTCAGCACTCTCTTACACAGCATCCAAACTATCCCAGTTATGTGGATTTGCTTGGTCTCCACCCAATCAGTAATTGCACTTCACCCTTCCCCTTCTCTGCAGTTTAAAATGTTTTCCCAGTTTCGATGAATCATCGACCTAGAACATTAATTATGTTTCTCTAATGGCGCCTGTTTTCACATTTTCTGTTTTAATTATAAATTTCCAGACTACTGCTTTTACATTTCAGACAGACATTTCAGACATTCATAAAAAACATAAATTATACACGTTATACATAAATTATACAAATTCTATAAGATAATGTAAAGAGAAGGACTGTACAAAAAAAACAAGACATTTGTGCAAAAATATACAATAAGAAAATAAATTGATGGTAGTGGAACAGGTGTAGTGTTCTGTTTCCGAAGTAAGATTAGGTTTGTGCAAGAACTTTTTAGAGTTGCAGGAAAGTAGCTATTGTTGAACCCCGTGGTTTGGGATATCAGGCTTCTGTACCTCCTGCCCGATGGTAGCAATGCGAAGAGGGCATAGCCTGGTTGGTGAGGATCCTTGATGATGTATACTGCCATCTTCACATGTAGGTGCTTTTAATGATTAAAGTGCTGCCACTTTAATTTTCCATCTCACTTCCTTTCTGACTATTGGTCTGTGGCCTTCTGTACTATTGTAACAAAGCCCAATTTAAGTCTGAGGAGCAACACCTCATCTTCCATCCGAAGGCATCTGGAAGTCAAAATTTGTTTTTGCTGTCCACAACCGTAGCCCAACCCACTTTCTACTGCTTTGTATGTCTTTGTTTTGTTCTCTCTAACTGCCCTCGGCAATCTATCATCCAGATGACCAGCAATTTATCCCCATGGCAACTCTGGCCTCACACTTCCATACATATTGCTTTTGCCCTAACCATCACCTCCGCAACTTAGAACTGACTAGCTTACATCGCCATATACATACCAACTACTGAATGGAGGAAGGAATAATCTTCTTAAGTTGCCATGCACAGACCAACTTGCTACCACATGCTTTAAACTTGCAAGGTATCCCACTATATGTTGCAGGATTTCAGAGAATAGTGGTGTTTTACCATGTGGTTTAGAAACCCTATGATCTTGTTATTTCAAGATTACTGAATTCTTGAAACCAGACGCCAGATGCTCAGATTGACTACCCTTCACAAGATCATCAACAAGGACATCGACCTCGATGCTGACTTATACGTCAAAGAGAAAACAACAAGATCCAGAAGAAGCCACAACAAGCAACGTAGTTCAACAACACACATCTACTCCCTACATCCAGTCATTTTTCTCTGAAGCAATTTCCCTCTGGAATGCCCTCCCACAATCCTCTGTCGACATGCACACAACCTTCAAGACCTCCATCCAGGCCCACAGACGGCACAGCCCCCTCTAGACCAGACCCACTCTCGTCAACTTCCAGTATAGTCCCTGGTGAACTCTTCAGAAGTGATGACCACAAGATACAAGATTCTGTTCAGCTTCGCACCTTTGGGCCATATCCAGTGCAGTTTGAGTATGCAACGTGCTGCTGCTGTTCTCTCACCCATGTCACTGCTGAACGGTGCTCATGTGCATAAAATAACCAACACAAGCTCCCCTCCGGCTCTCCAACCTGTTTCTAAGTTATATGCAGCCATTTCCAGAAATCTGCTCAAAAATAGAAAATGGTAAAGACTAACAGCCCTTTAGGCTTATTTTACTAAATCTGTTTTACATCTTCATCAAAATTTTACTTGCTCAATTTTTGCAAATATATTTCACACATTAAATCAATTAAGAATAATATAATCTGGCAAGAAAGCACCCACACCAAGGTGCTAGCTTTATTGTATTGACATTTTTGTTTTCATCTCTCAGTGATTTAAGTATTGTATACATTCTCCTGTAATTATACCAATGTTGTCAGTCATTTAGAGTGAGATGAAGCGAAGCTACTTCTCTCGGAAGTTTGTACAAGAATTATCTGCTCAGTAATTCAGTATATTCGGCATGAGTTTGATAGATCGTTGAACATCAGGGAAACACCCTCGATCTTTTGAATGGTAAAGTGACATTATGTGTACAACAATTAGAGGTTGTTGTACACATAACTGCCCCTCAGACCCTAGTTTCAACCTAACCTCTATTTCTGTCAGTTTGGATATTTTAATGTTCTCCATGTGACCATGCAGGTTGTGGACGTACGAAAGAGACAAACATGACGATATATTTTACTGAGAACACTCTCAAAATGTCATTTCGTGCCTGAATCCTCGTCTGTGCTGATGTCGATCAATATATAAGCAGAAGGGGGATAAATCCATTTTTACTAGTAGTACACTGGGACATGTTTCACCAAGAGAAATGTAAACATAGCCTCTTTCATGCACCATTCTGTTTCTGCAGCTCTTGCAGCAGTCCCTCGTTATTACATTGTCAGTCTGCATTATTGTACCTTTCCCTGGAGTTTTGACCCGAAGGCTAAGATACTATCAGTCATGAATGTAGGTTCACAAACTGGAGAAAATCCTTTGCAAACTTTCATATCCCAGAGCACAGTTTAGTAGGCAAGATCGTAAAATAAAAGTAGTGTAGGAAAATAACTGCAGATGCTGGTACAAATCGAAGGTATTTATTCACAAAATGCTGGAGTAACTCAGCAGGTCAGGCAGCATCTCTGGAAAGAAAGAAGGAACGGGTGACGTTTGGGTCTGAAGAAGGGTCTCGACCCGAAACGTCACCCATTCCTTCTCTCCAGAGATGCTGCCTGACCTGCTGAGTTACTGCAGCATTTTGTGATACCTTCGTACAATAAAAGGGTGAGGGAAGGAGAGTCAGTGGACGTACCGGTCTAGAGGCGGGCAAGTAAGCTTGTGATTCTTGATGGAAGCCAGCAATGTGGTGAATTCGGCGGAGAAAGTCTTTCTTCTGGAGAGTGCCGCTGCACCGCGGCTGGCGGCCGATAGCGGGGGGACGCGCGGGAGGCCGTGGGCGGAGGGAACACAACGACGCGCTGTGGCCGCTGCCGAGATCAGGCCGACGGCGCAGTGCGAGCTGTGACAGTGCCCGGATGTCGGGTCGGAGGGGACCGGAGCTCGAGCAGGTGAGACGCGGGGCCGCGAGCGGGAGCGCGGGTTCGGAGTGACGGGGACGCGCGGGCAGGTAAGATGGAGGTGATGGCTGCGTGGCGCCGATCCCCTCCGCCTCCTCTCTTGTGGGGGAAATAAATAAATGAACGCGTCAGTGAGTGTTTTGTCTTTCCCATATGGAGATACGATTGGAAAGGGAATGGCACCGGCAATGATCGTGGGGTTAGAGAGACGCTGGGCCCTTGATCCCGGGCAGCGGCGGCTACCCTCTGCCCTTCCCCTTCCCCGCCGGGCCGCGGCTGCCCCCTCGCCATGGCATGGGCCGCGCTTTGCCGGTTGCCCGGAGGCAGCTGAGCAACCGGTGCCTTGGTGAGTCAAGCGGCCACCCGGCCGGTGAAAGCCAAGACATTACAGATGCTGGAAATCTGAGATGTACATGGAAAATGTTGCAAACTTTCAGCGGGCCAGGCAACGTAGAATGGAATTTGATCTCAAACCTCAGTTTTACGGATGTTGCCCGACCCGTTGAGCGTTTTTAATTCGGTCTCGCACAAGGGTTCTTCAGCCTCATTTTGTTGCCGTCTCTTTCTGAGGCTATTTCTGTCACGTTCTGACTCTCCCCCTACCTTTAATGCTGTGCGATCCCGAGATTGCAACCCGCCTTACCCCCCGACCCGGAGCCGCATGCTCCTTCCGCCCTGTACACGGATACCCTTAACCCCCACCCTTGCCCACAGTCGACTCCCATCCACACAGTCCACAGGTGCACCTCTCCCCCCCCCCCTCCCCCATGGCTACCTGCTTCACCTCCCCCCCCCCCCCCCTTGCGCAAGTGGAAATGGGTACAATGGTTGATGGAGGTGACAGTGACGCTTTCTTGTGTATGGGCACCTTTACGTAAGGAACAGAGAGGCATGACACTGTCCCAATCCGCTCCATGTGCCTGTTGCTCCATCCACCCTCGAATTTATTCTTTACATGTTTTGTATGCCAAACCACTTCTGATGACGTGTCTCAATGGTCGACCGGTTGTGGAGTGTGGGACACCTCCGCCTGTGCCTGATGTTTGTGCACTATGAACTGACAGCTGGTCAAGTCCTGTTGTCTTACTTAAACCCTTTAATCCTCCAGTGAAACTGGGCCCAGATTGAAATACTGGACTTCACATGTGTCAACTACCCCCTTTTCCATCACTATTCGTGGCTCATTTCCAGTGCCCACTTAATAAAACGCTATGCCCTCATTCCTCTTCTGTACTTTGACTTTCTGGTGATTTTCTGTTTATATTGGGAAGTTTTGTTTTCATTGTTATTGGCAGAGGTTTTTAGTTTTCTACCTTCATAGCTTTGTAGCTGTGACATCAGTGTATTGACAGTTAACTGTGCCTTGCAGTATTGTGCATAATTATGCCTTGAGATGGTACCTTTCTAAGGTGATCTTATAACTTGTTGATGTGTAGGTTTTACTTTTGTGTTCTTTTGGCATCTACAAATAGCTCATTTAGTTTGTATTGCTGCCAACTGTATAGCACAACTGGGAAACCAGTCATGTCAACATAACTTGTTTATAGATCGTTATGTTGGTTGGAAAGATGACTATTTTGTGAGTGATATTTCTCAGTTAGAATATCTTTCTTTATTTTGTCAAAAAGCAAAAAAACTGCAAATTCAGGAAATATCTGCGACAGGCAGCATCTGCAACAGAAAATCAGTTAGTATTTTGGGTTGATCTTATTTGCTGCCAGATCTGTTATTTCCAGTATGTTTTGAGGTTCTGCATTAAATTTGTGTTTTGCTGTTCAGATTTACAGAATTTTTCAAATTATGTGGGCTACTAGTGAATTTATAAGTAAATTCTTGCCGATGCTCTGCTGCATTTGCTTTGGACAGATAAAGCAATTGTGACATTGCCGTTTACAGCCCAATTCCATCAAACATAACAGAAATTAAAGAACGTAGATACAAAATGCTGGAGTAACCCAGCGGGACAGGCAGCATCGGAGAGAAGGAATGGGTGAATTTTCGGGTCGAGAAGGAAGAATGGTCTCAATTTGAAACATCACCCTTTCCTTCTCTCCAGAGATGCTGCTTGTCCCACTGAGTTACTCCATCATTTTGTGTCTACCTTCGATTTAAACCAGCATCTGCAGTTCTTTCCTACAGAAATTAAAGAACGTTCCTTTGTAAATTGTCATTTAATTTGTGATCTACTTTTAATGTGGATTAACATATTTAAGAATGTCTAAATTGTCTATTAATTACATTGTAATTTCTACCTAAAGTTTAGTTTTTTTGTAGTTATTAGTTATCAGAGAAATAATTCATTTACATTGATCTTGTATTACTCTTTAGGTCTGCTGTAGAGTTGAGAATGGCATCTATTTACCAGCTTTAATTCATAGTTATAGGACCAGAAATAGGCTATTCAGCCCATCAAGTCTACTCCACCATTCAATCATGGCTGATCCATCTTTCCCCCAACCCCTTCTCCTGCCCTCTCCCCATAACCCCTGACACCCATAATAATCAAGAATCTATCAATCTCTGCCGTAAAAAATATCCGTTGACCTGGCCTCCACAACCATCTGTGGCAATGAATTCCACAGATTCACCACCCTTGAGTGGTGATTTTACAAGTTTTTGTTCGTAGAATATACTTGGTCCAGTTAATTGATGGATGTGCACTAATTCGATGTTTCATTGCCTTATATAGTCTAAAGTTAATTCAGTATTGTGAATGTGTTATATTAGTAAGTATTTTTAGCTTTTCTTCAGTTAAATCTTATAAAGATCTTGCTATGTATTCCGAGTTATTGGATTTCACAGATGAAAATGTTAGCTAATTTGAATGGGCTAAATAATTGGGTTCTTCCAAATGTGCAGTCATAAAATTGGTTGTATTGACATTGTATTTTGTTCTCTGGCCATTCCACTAGATCATATTGTGACCTTACAATGTAGTCTGACTAATGTGAATTTGTGTTTATTATATCTGTGTAAGCTGCTTCATGCAAACAGTGCTGGGGTACAGGTGTTCAAGAAACAGCAGTTTATCAGCCTGCTGTGATGCAGAAAATCTGAAATTAAGCTGAAAATTCTGGAACCATTTACAATTACTGGGAAGGACTGTGGAGAAAAAAACAATAGTTTACATTTACTGTCACATTTATAGAAACATAGAAATAGGTGCAGGAGTAGGCCATTCGGCCCTTCGAGCCAGCACTTCAATATGATCATGGCTGATCATCCAAAATCAGTACCCCGTTCCTGCTTTCTCCCCATATCCTTTGATTCTGTTAGCCTTAAGAGCTATATCTAACTCTTGAAAACATCCAGTGAATTAGCCTCCACTGTGGCAGAGAATTCCACAGATTCACAGCTCTCTGGGTAAAATGTTTTTCCTCATCTAAGTCCTACCCTTTATTCTTAAACTGTGACCCCTGGTTCTGGACTCCCCCAACATCGGGAACATTTTTCCTGCACCTAGCCTGTCTAATCCCTAAAGAATTTTATGTTTCTATAAGATTCCCTCTCATCCTAAATTCCAGTGAATATAAGCCCAGCCGATCCATTCTTTGCATTTCAGAAGTGATGAATTGTCTGATGTATACCTTTTAAATTATTGAAAGGATTTAATAGTGCAGATATAGGCATGCTGTTTTAATTTGTAAATGAAATCATAACAGTTATGTAAATATGATTATGGTCATTCATAGGTGCAGTGGGGAACTACTTTAAAGCAGTAGAATAGAATTCACAAGGAGTAGTTGAACCAGATAGCGTTAGTTTAGTTAAATAACCACGAAAGGGGGAAATAGAAAGATTTGTTGACACGGTTGGACAACAGTTTATGTGTAGTTTAAATGGCCTACTATTGTGTTATAAATAGTATACAGTCGTAAAGGATTGTTATATTTGTGAAAAATTTATTAATCCCGTACAGTAGTGGTGCCAGACTGGCAGTTTTTGCGAACTTTTGGATGTTATTCCCATTTAATACACCACTCTCCATTTGAATTCACCTTTTTATCACGCAGCATTATAACTTCAGTGAATCCGTTAAGTTTTACGGGAAAGTGGGTGTCAGGTGAGCCAGAATGAGTGAGCCATCTGTTAAGCTGTTAAACAGTTGGATCGTGGATTATGAAATGTTGTGTGAGCTGAGAGAAATCTGCAAGATCTTTGATCTTCCAGATGCTAGAGTATTATGAATTTGCTGTAGAAGCCTTGTTGATTTTACATATTTGGTATTGTACACAGGAAGTGGAGAAAGTGAATTTTTAATCTCAATTAAGCAGGCTGCTTTGTGGATGAGTTGAGAATCTTGTGATTTTGGAACTTAACTGTGCAAATGGATAGTCTTGCATTCATCTACCTGGCCTATGCTTTATACGTGACGTAATGGTTTTGTAGTCAAAGCTGATTCGGTCACTAGAGAACGAAGTCTCTGTATGTGCGATGCTCTATTTTTGGACAGTGATCATGACATTCTCACTTATTTCTCTAACCAGAATGCAAGTGGATTAAGCTACGCTGTATCTGCACAAATCTGATTACACAGCATTTGGGAGCACTGTGCACCACACTGTATGAAAAGTAAGTTAGTCTGCAGATGAGTATAGTGTTTTAATATTAATATTTTTTAAACATTTTGATTGTCAAGGCCCATATATTTGTAGATATTTCTGATACTTTAGACAATATCTGGCAACATACGAGCCAAATGTCAAAGCATTTCCGTGGGCTAAGTTTACTCTTATTGCTACAAGACCTCACTTACCTTAACGCCGCACTATTCAAGTTGGAGTTGGGATTGTGACGCAAGTTGCTGTTCCTACAGTATGTAGGGAGTGGAGAGGATGTAGGGTTTATCGGCCCCAGAAACCTCAAGTATCAAACTAGGATCTGTGGATTAACATGTCAGCTTACCTATGGATAATTACATATTGCATGATTATCAGGGTCCTGCATCTGAGCACTGTTCATAACCCAAGTTGTTTGTAAATCAGAAACAAAATAAAAGTGTGTCATGAGGATCACAGCTGTGATGGAAGAGTGAGTGGTGCAGGCTGGTTTCACTGATTCAGTGAGTGAGCGAGGGAATCTACTCAGTGCTTCCACCTCTGCTCACTCTACCCAGCCTAAGAATGTTGTGGCTTGCGCGTGGTGGGTGTGAAGTGAAGTCACTCGGAAATGCCCCGTTCCCAGTTAGCAGAGGATGCCTGCAACAATTACCATGTTCATCCCCATCGATATTGCTGGTCTCTAGTTTGTATAATGGACTAAATCACCCCCATGTTTTTGTTACATTGAGACATGAATTCCAAGATTTTCTTGGCTGGCCTTCCATGTTCCATTTGTGTAAAATAAAATAGTATAGTGGTTAAGGTCATGGGCTAGTATCCAAAGAATTGGACTTGTAATTTGAAGAAATTAGTTCTTGACCCAAATTGGCAGCTGGGTATTTTGCATTACTTTTCCCTGCCCACTGAACTAGTCTAATTGTTCAAGGGCAGTAAATTTAGGTAAATATACTGATCTAACATACAGCACTCGTATGCCATAAAAGATTATTCAAACTCCATATTCAAACTCCTATTTTCCCATTCAACCTTCTTTTGCATCTCTGCTTTTTGAGGTTTCAAGGTCAAGGTCAGTTTATTGTCACATATATTCCAGTTAAGGTACAGTGAAATTTGAGTTACCATGCAGCCATACTATGTGAAAAGCAACAAGACACACAACCACATAAAAGTTAACATAAACATCCACCACCTTCCACACTTTTTTTATTTTTTTTATTCACAAAATGCTGGAGTAACTCAGCAGGTCAGGCAGCATCTCGGGAGAGAAGGAATGGGTGACGTTTCGGGTCGAGACCCTTCTTCAGACTGATGTCGGGGGTGGGACAAAGGAAGGATATAGGTGGAGACAGGAAGATAGAGGGAGATCTGGGAAGGAGGAGGGGAAGGGAGGGACAGAGGAGCTATCTGAAGCTACCTTCCACACTTTTGTTGGCAATAAAGTTCAATCTACTTCCTCTTGTTCTTCCTCTTGTTCTCCCATGGTCGGGGCAGTCAAACCATCCGCAGTCGGGGCGATCAAAGCTCCCGCAGCCGACGATCGAAACCTCATTGGGGTGATCGAAACTCCCGCTTCGGGGCGGTTGAAACTCTCTCCGCGGCAAGGAGCTCCCGAGCTGGCCTCTTCTTACCAGAGACAGCGGGCTTCACGATGTTAGAGACCACAGGCCCCGCCATTGGAGCTTCGATCCCCAGCAAAGGGATCGCAAGCTCCGCGATGTTAAAGTCCCGCAGACATGGCCAGGGTGAAAGGGTGACGAGTGCCTACTCGAAGCAGCAGTCCTGGGCACGGGTGAACCGCATGGCTTCGCCCCCTAGCTTGTGGTGGTTTCAATCGTCAGCCGACAGTGTGTGTTTTCTACCTCTGGGCCACCGAATCGCTGCCTCCTCTTGCGGTGTGAGTCCTCCACGGACTGGTTCTCCACCCAGTGGTCTGAGTCAAGCCTCCAAGGTTATCGTACCGTGTCACTTCGGGCGGCGGCACATGCTCCACGCGAGCCTCGATGGTGGTTATACACAAAGGCGGAACATTCTGTATTTTCTTGGCACTTTTTGAACGAACGTGAAAGAGAGAGACAGGGGCGCGTGTGGCGCTACAACCCCCATCGTTGTTGGATACGGTTTAGCGAAAACGTCTCTCAGGCTGAACTCGGCACCAATCTCCCCTGCGGAGGGGAGGCCAAGTGCTTAGCAGTTCCTAACCCCCACCCACATTGCAAGGCGGGGCCAGAGGTGACGGTTCTCGCTATTAACGAGAGAGAGAGAGCGAGAGAGAGAGAGAGAGAGAGAGAGAAAAAGAGTGAAGGCAGGGCGGCCTTCTTTTCTCTGCACTTCTCCCGATTCCAGCTACCTGGTTGATCCTGCCAATAGCATATGCTTGTCTCAAAGATTAAGCCATGCATGTCCAAGTACACACGGCTGGTACAGTGAAACTGCGAATGGCTCATTAAATCAATTATGGTTCCTTTGATCGCTCGCTTTGTTACTTGGATAACTGTGGTAATTCTAGAGCTAATACATGCCAACGAGCGCTGAGCCCATTGGAGGTGATCAGACCAAAACCAATCCGGACTCGCCTGACAGCTTTGATGACTCTAGATAACCTGGGCTGATCGTACGTCGTCGTGACGGAGACGATACATTTGAATGTCTGCCCTATCAACTTTTGATGGTTCTATCTGTGCCTACCATGGTTACTAGGGGTAACGGGGAATCAGGGTTCAATTCCAGAGAGGGAGCCTGAGAAACGGCTACCACAACCAAGGAAGGCAGCAGGCGTGCAAATTACCCATTCCCGGTGAAAAATACCAATACATTACTCTTTCGAGGCCCCGTAATTGAAATGGGTACACTTTAAATCCTTTAATGAGGATTCATCGGAGGGCAAGTCTGGTGCCAGCAACCGCGGTAATTCCAGCTCCAATAGCGTATATTAAAGCTGCTGCAGTTAAAAATAAAGGTATGTGATGGTTAAGCACTGTGATTCCTTCTTGAAAACTCTTTTCCGCTGTCTTCCTTTTAAAATATTTAATAACAGAAACTACATCTTTTACAAGTTAATAATTTCTTGACTCCAGTAATATATAAATGTTTCACAATGATCAATATAATGGACCAAGAAATATCATATGGAAATGCCATCATGAATAGTTTTATTTTGCCTCATGAATCATTTTTATTTGATTGTCAAGTCAAGTTGAGTTTATAGTCATATGCGGAAGGATGGTGAAATACAGGTCCAATTAAAAATGTTGCTTGCGGCAGCAAACAAGACACGTAAACTCAGGTAAACACACAAGGGTCAAGGGACTCCCAAGAGTCAAGAGCAACGCATATGCCACCAGAACAATTAAATTATTTCTTGCTGTTGCTTAACAGGCCCATAATCACAATAACATACATAATATATAATTAAAAATACAATAAATTAATTATAATTCTAGATAACCAAGAAAAATCAAATGTTCAAACTATCATGGGTTTGATTTGAATGAATATTTCAATTACAAAATTGATTTAATACTTTTTTTTACTAGATCTACATTAAAAGATTTTGAAGGAGATTGATGTTTCCAGGCTGATCAACAGTAGAACGTTCTCATGGATGAAGGAGAATTGGTTAAGGTTGAAGTGGGAACAGCTGACAATGTCTGTAATGAGTGTGTGGGAAATTCCACCTCAGTAATTTCAGATGAAAATAAAAATCAGATTTGTGAAGCTCAGCTAGTGTCATCATCCACTGATGAAATAATGGGAGGCCAGGAGCAGGATTTAATCAATAACAATGAAGAAGACTGTGAAAGAACTGACTTTGAAATTACACAAACAGACAGCATGGAGGCAGATTGTAATGTTAAGACTGAGATTTTGAACGCCATCACTAGCTTGAACACTAAACTGTCAGTGGAGAAAGAAAAGACGTGTGATTCAGAAATACACATCGTACTAAAAACCATCCCTTCAGGTAAGTTTTCAATTGGAATAATTTGCTGCTCAAATTAATCAAAACTGAGAATTACAACTGTGTAAGGTATTTTAACAAGATGGAAAGAAATAGTTATTTTGTGTTTATTTCAAATAAATGTAGTGGATGGTGTTTCTCCCTGAACTTGCCTCGCTGAAATGTAGAAATGTTTTCTGATGTGTCGAGACTTTCCTGATATTTATTTCAATTTGTCTGGACACTGCCGAGAATTTCATACTACTGTGACAGAAGTGCATTGCAACACTTCTGGATCTTTCAGCAATGTCATATTTTATTCTTTTGTCAGATGGTATATCCAAATCTCCAATCATTGTCACCTGCAAGGAAAGTGATGAGTTGGAAGTAAATTGTCAGCAAGTTGACAGGGAAGAACTCCTACAGGCTCTACTCAACTGCATCCAGAAAGCTACAGAGTTAAACGATTGCAGTACTCTGCCATACCTTCTTCATCAGGTACAGGGGGTGCTATATTTTTACCCATGTTTCTCACAGATAAAGTATCAATAAAAGGAAGAATATGTGTATTTGCTTTGATAAATTCAGTACATTTAAAACATTTTCCGCTAAAATTCATGTGTTAAACATGAAGAGTTATGACCGGAATAAAGGGGAATCAATGGTTGTCAGGTAAAACTGTAAGGATACAATTTGAGATCTTTGAACATGTGATTAAATGTTCAGCATAGGTCATCTGCACTGACTCCAGGGGACCTCTAATCCATCTCCACCTCATGAGTTATCCACTTGTCTCGCTCATCATTTATCTTAATCTGGTTGGCCCTCAGCCTCCTTCGTTCCAAGGCGAAAAAAAGTCTGGGGAATCCATTCTGTCCTTTTAACTTAAGTACTTCATCCCAGGCACCCTCCTGGTGAATCTCCTCTAGTGCAATCCTATTCAATCTCTGGTGTGGTTACCAGAACTGCACATTGTGCCACCAACTCTGGCTTAAGCAATATTTTATATTGTTGTACTATAACCTTCCTTACTCTTATATTCTATACTTCTGGCATCACAGATAGATAAGATGTTGCCAACTCCAGGAATCCTTTCAGGTCCCTTTGTTCCTCAATACTCCTAGGGCCTTACCATTCATTATGTATATCTTACCCGTATTAGTGTTCCTAAAGTGCATCAAATGCACAATTATCAGGATTCAATTCCATTTCTCATTGTTAGTCCTTCTCCAACTGACCAATACCATAATGAAACTTAAGACCACCCTTTTCGCTATCAACACCACCAATACATGCATCATCTGCAAATGTATTAATCAAGATTTCACCAATCATATCCAAATTATGAATGTATACAATCAACAGTAATTACTCCAGCAGTGATCCTTGTGCTGCAACACTGGTCACTAGCTTCTAATCCCTAAAACAACCTTCTACCAGACTGGAGAATATGGAGTTGTTTATGTGGGGAGATAAGAAGGTTGCGAGGCTTGATAGAGATAACCTAAATCATGACAGGTTTACGTAGAAACATAGAAAATAGGTGCAGGAGGAGGCCATTCGGACCTTCGAGCCAGCACCACCATTCATTGTGATCATGGCTGATCATCCATAATCAGTAACCCATGCCTGCCTTCTCCCCATATCCCTTGATTCCACTAGCCCCTAGAGCTCTATCTAACTCTCTTTTAAATTCATGCAGTGATTTGCCCTCCACTGCCTTCTGTGGCAGAGAATTCCACAAATTTACGACTCTGGGTGAAAAAGTTCCTTCTCACCTCAGTTTTAAATGGCCTCCCCTTTATTCTAAGACTGGCCCCTGGACTCCCCCAACATTGGGAACATTTTTCCTGCATCTAGCTTGTCCAGTCCTATATGTCTCTATACGATCCCCTCTCATCCTTCTAAACTCCAATGAACACAAGCCTAGTCTATTCAATCTTTCCTCATATGACAGTCGCCCCATCTCAGGGATCAATCTCGTGAACCTACGCTGCACTGCCTCAATTACAAGGATGTCCTTCCTCAAATTAGGAGACCAAGTATAAGGAGACATAGTATAATCAAATATATTTTCCATTAGTGTCGGGTGGGGGGGGGGGGGGGTGTAATCAAAGTGGGCATAAAGTGGGGGATTTCTAGATTAAAATTCTCCTTAAAAATACATTGTGTGGAGCTTGGTCTTTAAAACCGGAAACAAACAGTAAATCGGGGCTTTTAAAAGGAAAAGAGATGTACATTTGAAAGAAAACAATTTGTGTGGCTGCAGGGAAAGAATTGATTGAATAGGACAGAATTTAATTTATACATGACGTTGGCATGAATTTGATAACCCACTTCACGGGCTGTAATGATTTTATGATTCTATCACCATGTTTTTTCAAAGTTGGTTGGGTAGAGTTTAGGAATTAGGGTTGCATGATACAACATTTTTATTTGTATTACTAAAATGGATTGTCAGAGTGCTTATTTTTATTTATATGTTTGAATGATAATTACCAGGCGATCAACAAACGTATTTTGAGATTCTTCAAGTTGCAAGAAATAGCTTTATTGTTTATTTTTCAATTTAATGATAATGTAATTTATTCATCTGAATTATACTTGGATGCTGTTTTGATAAATACCATTCTAATTATATAACTCAATATGCAACTTGATAATTACTGAGTAAAACTTCATTAATAAACCAGTGCTCATCAATTGAGAGTTTGATTTTAATTTTATGTGCAGCCATTTTGTACGTTTTCATAGATGACATAGTTTTAGTCTGGTTAAATTTTATAATTTTCTGCAGTATTTAAAAAACAGAACCAACATATTCATAATGTAGCTATTTACAATAACATTGCTTGTATTCAATTATTCACCTCTACATTTAGTCTTTAAGTGCAACACAGTAAATGTGATGATGGATTCATTCTGGAATCACCAATTATTATTTTCTCTTTCAGACTGCTGAAATCTATTTTGATAAAGAAGAATGTATCCTTTGTGTGTTTCTACTTTTTCATATTTTCATAGATTCTTTCTTCTTATTTGCCTCCTATGTTTTATTTTTTGTCCCTTCCATAGTTAATCAATTAAGTAGTTTCATTGGTTTAATTTTTCACTTTATTCAACTTCTCCTTTGAAAATAACACTCTCCTCCGCCAAGCAGAGCTGGTTCTTACCCTTAACAACTTCTCCGTTGAAAATAACACTCTCCTCCGCCTAGCAGAGCTGGTTCTTACCCTTAACAACTTCTCCTTTGAAAATAACACTCTCCTCCGCCTAGCAGAGCTGGTTCTTACCCTTAACATCTTCTCCTTTGAAATCTTCCTCGACCGTAGAACCAGCCAATCCCCATCTACTAACACTCTCCTCCGCCTAGCAGAGCTGGTTCTTACCCTTAACAACTTCTCCTTTGACTCCTCCCACTTCCTCCAAACCAGAGGCGTAGCTATGGGCACTCGCATGGGCCCTAGCTATGCCTGCCTCTTTGTCGGGTACGTTGAACAATCCCTGTTCCGGGCTTACACCGGCCCCATCCCCGAACTCTACCTCTGCTACATCGATGACTGCATTGGTGCTACCTCTTGTACCCATCCAGAACTCACTGACTTCATACACTTCACTTCCAATTTCCAATTTCCATCCTGCCCTTAAATATACCTGGACTATCTCCGACATCTCCCTCCTGTTTCGGGACCTCACCATCCCCATCACAGGAGACAGACTAGTGACTGACATCTACTATAAACCCACTGACTCGCACAGCTATCTGGACTACACTTTTCCCACCCGGTCTCCTGCAAAAAGTCTATCCCCTACTCCCAATTCCTCCGCATCTGCGCCCGGGATAAGGTGTTTCGCACTAGGGTATCAGAGATGTCCTCATTCTTCAGGAAACGGGGCTTCCCCTCTTCCATTATAGATGAGGCTCTCACTAAGGTCTCTTCTACATCCCACAACTCCGCTCTTGCTCCCTCTCCCCCCCACTCGTAACAAGGACAGAATCCCCCTCGTTCTCACCTTCCACCCCACTAGCCAGCGTATCCAACAAATCATCCGCCAACATTTCCGTCACCTACAATGGGACCTCACCACTGGCCATATCTTCCCATCCCCTCCCCTTTCTGCGTTCAGCAGAGACTGTTCCCTCCGTAACTCCCTGGTCCACCCGTCCCTTCCTACCCAAACCACCCCATCCCCGGGCACTTTCCCCTGCAACGGCACAAGATGCAACACCTGCCCCTTTACCTCCCCCTCAACTCCATCCAAGGACCCAAACAGTCTTTTCAGGTGAGACAGAGGTTCGCCTGCACCTCCTCCAACCTCATCTATTGCATCCGCTGCTCCAGATGTCAACTTATTTACATCGGCGAAACCAAACGCAGGCTCGGCGATCGCTTCGCTCAACACCTGCGCTCAGTCCGCTTTAACCAATCTGATCTCCCGGTGGCTTAGCACTTCAAACCCCCCTCCCATTCCCAGTCTGACCTTCCTGTCATGGGCCTCCTCCAGTGCCATAGTGAGTCCCACCGGAAATTGGAGGAACAGGACCTCATATTTCGCCTGGGCAGCTTGCAGCCCAGTGGTATGAACATTGACTTCTCCAACTTTAGATAGTTCCTCTGTCCCTTTTATACTTTATCTGTACACTATGGTCGCTTGATTGTCTTTTCTGATAAATGTAGACCCACAGCGTGTCTCTTGAAGCTTAGTCATTTTCTCTTTTGGATATCAGTGTTCAACTCCACTATCGGCATTCAAAAATCAGTCATGGTCCAGCCATGTCTATTTCCCCTTTATCGCGTGCTCTCTCATGTTTTCCAGCAGATACTCTGCAGTATCGTTTCAGATTATATTAATCTCATTTTCTTGATAAATGTAAAAAATATATATTATTGGTAATGCACAGAATTTATTGAACCTTTGCTGAGGTGTTAGGACAGAAATATTGTTTCTGTAATTCTACTTTAAAATCCCAAAGTAGCATTCTAATGCAATGTATTAGAAATCCTTGCCTTTTGGGTGGAATGTTACACTGCTATAATTGTGAATTTGAGTAAACGATTATGTATTCAACTTGATGCTTGCGCAATAAGTGATCTTCCTTTATCGTACGCATAGATGAGAAAGCGATACAATTTATTCAGCTGGAGAAACTGTATCATCAAAAATTGCTGACAAATCTTGCTGCCATTCAGGAGCACTGGGGTATGGACGCAATAAATCTGTAATGAACGCTATCATTAAAAAAATTGCGGGCTTCAATACACTTTTGCGTTTCTGGTTTGTAAGGCTGCTAGTTACAGCTTACTAAAATTTCAGTTTTTTTGGGTATGACAGATATTTAATTCTTAAATTTGTAGTTTCTTATTGAAGCCATGTTTTTCTGTTGCAGAAATTTCTGTCTTTCTGCATAGAATTTCAGCTGCAAAATTGGGCTGTTTTCCCTGCTGTAAAAACTACATTTAATACTGAAATCAATTTGATTTTATGAAGAGAAGCAAAAAACCCTGAAAGCTCCCAGGAAACCAGACAGGATTTATGGAGAGAGAAATGAACTTATTTTCTCATTTCAGGTGAAAGACACTTTGTCAGAACTGGAAAAATGATAAAGCAAGTTAGTGTTATGTGATAGTGGGGTTGGGGAGGGATACATAGTACAAAGAGAAATGCTTTTTACAAACTTTGTTGGCAAATAAGATTGAAAACTTTGTGAGTAAGATTGCTCAGATAACTTAAAATGGCTGTTTCAAGAAAATGTACCTGTTCATAACAGACTCCTCCAGTTTTGTTATCACAAACATACTTGGCTCATTCGTTGACTAGGTTCTGCGGTCAAGTACATTTGAGTGTCCTTTAAAAAAGTCGGAGCACAAAATATTTGATGGGCCCCGGGGAAAAACAGACAGTGGGATTAATGAAATAGCTTTTTTGAAAAGCCAAATCTTGACCATCATGTTATGCTGAATAGCATTCTACGGCATAACATTGTAAATTAGGAAGACATTTTTATAGAATTCTGGTGGTGATCTTATCATGATTTAGAAGCTCTGGGGGTAGAAAATATATTTCCTCGGTTGAAATCAGAATGATATTTGTAATTATCAAGAAAAGTTTTATAGGTTGTCTGTGGAAGAGGGAAGATCAAGAAATGACTTATTAGATCTTTAATATTATAACTGCATTTCATCAGGGGAGATACAGATATTTTCAATTGCACGCTGAAACCAAAATTAGAAGCTATTAGAATGTAAAGTACTGTAGTTACGAATAAATCCATTTAGAGAATTAAAGATAAACATTTTTGCCTGGAGTTCAATGGGATGAACATAATACAAGGAGTGATATTCTGATTAATAAATTCAGGAGATGCTCTCTTAACAGATTAAGACAGGATTAGAAAGTTTTCTTAAAGGCCTGAGCTGTACCAATTGGCTTGTTAATGTACTGAACATTTTGCATGTGGCAAATTAATACAATGTCACATTAGCAGATACAATTGCGATTTTTTAAAGACATTTGGACAAATACTGTATATGGAGAGGAAGGGTTTAGAGAGCTAAAGGCCAAATACAAGCAAAGCCCAATAAGCCAACTTCATGACCATGAACTAATTAGACCAAAGGGCCTTATTCCGTGTATAGCTCTGACTCTATTTAAATATATCAATACCCGTATGGGTAACCATTCAAAAGAACTGATACAATAAATTGTGTCATGCAGGTACTATCACAACGTTTAAAAAACATTTGGACAGGTACATGCATAGAATAGGCTGAGAGGGATAGATGGGATTAGTGTAGATGGGGCATGTTGGTCAGCATGGGCAAGTTGGGCCGAAGGGCCTGTTTCCATGTTGTATTACACTCTGACTCTTAAATGAGTTGTAACCAAGGTTCCAGTTGAAACTGCCCAATTTCGTTCCTATCAATCATGGCTTCCCATTGCACTTATAATAATTATGTCCTTGTACAAACAAAGACAGTTGAAATCAGGACTAAAAGTTAATTTGCAAGGTTTTTTTAATAATCCACCCGTTATGCCTATCCAATGTTTGTCATACCCTTTCCTCCTGCAGTGTTAAATTTGATGTGAATGGAAGTACTTGTTACTGTCTATAAGGTGCCTTAATAGTTTTGCAGTCCTGATTTGAGATTAACTTTGATTAAAACTGGAGCCACCGGGTTTCCTTTGTTTTAGTTCATCTCACATAAAGTGTAATTCTTGCTCCAGATGGTTCAACAGAATAAATAATTGTCATTTGTAAAACGTTATTTTATTTGATAGGAATGAAATGTGCTCTATTCATATTTACAAAAGGTTCAACCATTACATTATTTTGATATGAGACTTACCATCATCCCATGGTGACTTCTCAATTTTGTTTGCTAATTGGTGCACTTTGCATTTATTTATCGTCCATGTCCTACAATTTAATGACATTATATTGATGTTGACAGATAAACCATTTCAGAAATTTTGTGGGAAGTTGGAAACACTTGATCACAGGAGAATCAGTAATTTACAATCAAATCAGTCGTGCAATCACTGTTCATTTAGCATTCTAGGTGATGTGAAAATAAATGGTGGGTACACGTCTGAAGTATCGTCAGAGCATGTGCTTTTTCGCTGGATGGCAGACTAATTTGACTTCCAATTCGTTACATTTTTATTGAATGCTTTCTGGATGATTTTTGCCAAGAATTTGACATATAAATTTCATTGGAAAGTAATTTCAGCTGACTTTTTCCGGTATTGCAGAAGTGAAACAAAAGGCAGCAATGGCAAGAGAGATTTCGGGAGGGAGGACTGTTAAATCGTTGGATAATGACAGAATAAAGAAGCTTACAGAAATATGTGCATCACATTCTAGGTATGATCACTATTGTAATTATTATGTACATTTAGTGATTCAGATGTGTATAACTTTTATTGTTGTGTATTTGTACATTTGCGTGGGTTTAATGGTTCACTTGGCATTGTTTCAGTTACTTGCACAATCCCAAACTGAGGGAAGACTTAGAAAATAACAAAAAATAGAAAGGGGTAGTCCATTCTGTCATACCTCCATTCAGCAAGGTCTAAATTGTCTCAGTGGCAAGGTGGTTCACTGGTTAGTGGTGTCGTATCACAGATCTATGGAGCTGAGTTCTACCCTAATCTAGTCTGGCATTTGGAGAGTTTGTTCATTCTCCCCATGATCTTGTGGTTGGCTTCCCGATGCTCTGGTTGCCTCCCACATCTCAAAGGCATAGATAGATTAATTGGCTATTGCAAATTGCTCCATAGTGCAGGTAAGTGCGAACACGAATCCAAAGGGAATGTTGATGAGGATATGAGAGAAAAAGATTGCATGTCTATGGAAGAATAAAATTAATGGACGCTGGACTGATGGGATTGCTGTGCTGAGAGCTGATATAGACTAGAATGACTGAGTTGCTGCCTCATGCCTTAACAAGAACGCGTGAGCACCACTTTTCTGCACTACCCTCACAACCTTTATCAAAAGATCCATTTATTTGTCTTGTCTGTATTTCGTGAGTGAGCCTCCACAGCCTTCTTTTGTGGTCTTATTTTCACTTTTTTAATGCTTCTCTTTTATTAATATTATAACTTCAATATTGAGAAATGAAATTTTAATTTTAATAATGAAATAAGAATAATATTGCTGGTTAACTGAAATAAAATGCTGGCTATTGGAAGAATCCTTAAGGTCCAGTATTTTTAATAGTAGCAAAATATATTTATTTATATGGTGGCTTTAGTAAAGATGCATTGCAAAAGCATTATCAAATAAAATTGAGACCGAGTAGGAGAAATTCAAGCATATCACAAACGCGTGATGAACCAGATGCAAGTTAAAGAGGAATAAAAGATAGAGAAGCATTAGGTTTAATTTGGAATTTCCTGAAATTGACCCATAAATCTCTCTAAATCTAAAAAAAATCTAAATCTAAAGAGGCTACAGTTGCTGGAATCTGGAGCAAAAACCAAACAGCTGGAAGTACTCAGTGGGTCGAGCATCATGTAGAGGAGGGAAAGAAACTGTTAGCATTACAAATCAAACTCTGCGTCAGGACTGCGAATGGAGAGGGAAGATAGCCAGTATAAAGAGGAGAGTATGCAGGGTGAGACAATAGATAGACCAATAAGGTAAGAAGAATGACAGACAGATGCAACCAGTTTGGGGAGGGAAAGCAGTGGATTGGTTGACATAGACATGTGGATGATAACTGGAAGCAGACAATGAGGAAGTTTTTATTTTAAACTTGATGGAGCCAAGTGGGGGAAGTGGATAGTGAAAGTGGAGGCTGATGAGTGGGGATGCAAAGGCTACCAGTGCTGGAATCTGTTAAGTGAGGAAGGTGACAATGGGAACTATCAATGCATTTCACATTTTACCCACTGGATCTACTCTCCCATCTGCTCTCCCCCTTCTCCATAATGGTCATGGTGTTATGCAGCATGAAAACAGGTTCTTTAGCCCAACCTGCCTATGCCGACCAATTTGCCTGTTTGAGCTAGTTCCATTTACCTGGATTTTGTCCATATCCTTAAAACCCTTTTTTCTCTGTGTACCTATCCAAATTTATTTTAAAAGTTGTAATTGTATCTGCTCCTACCACTTCCTCTGGTACTTCGTACTACATATCCACCACTCTCTGTGTAAAAGTTTGCCCCTCACATCCCCTTTAAGTCTTTTCCCATTCAATTTAAATCTATGTCCTCTAATTTTAGACTCTCCGACCCTGGGTAAAAAACTGTGACTATTCACCTCATTTATGCCTGTGGGATCAACTGAATCCCACGACAGAAAGCAAAGAACAAACACCACTTAGCCGAGCCAGACACCTTGTGTCCTGTTTATTCCAGAAGCCTCTTTTACCTACATTCTCACCAATCATAACCCGTGTGCTGATAAGGCCAATTAGTGCATCTGGAGTTGTTATTGAGCTCTTGTGGCTGGACCTTCTCGTGAGGCTGCTGGCAAGTCGCCAGTGGTGACAGGTTGTATGCAAAACCGACGTGGGCGTGAAGGTGTCACATGCCCACTAATGTTTTTATATATCTCTATATAAATATATATACTCTATATACTCTACTTCCCATGCTTCAGGGGGTAAAAAGCCTAAGCTGATCCAATCTCTCAAATAACTCAAGCCCTCCAGTCATGGCATCATTCTTGTAAATCTTTACCTCAGCCTTTCCAGCTTAATGACATCCTTCCTATGGCTAAGTGAACAAAACTGCATACAATACAGTAAGTGTGGTCTCACCACCGTCTTGTACTGTTGCTACATGACATCCCAACATGGCATCCCAACTCTTATACTCATTGCCCTGATCAATGAAAGCAAGCATGCTAAATGCCTTCTTCACCATCCTATCTACCAGTCTTTTCACTTTCTGGGAACTATGTACTTGCACTCGTAAGTTTCTCTATTCGACAATACTCCAGGGCTCTGCCATTTACTGCATATCCTGGTCTAGTCAAGTCAAGTTTATTTGTCACATACACATACACGATGTGAAGTGAAATGAAAGTGGCAATGCCTGCGGATTGTGCACAAAAATAAACTAAAATGAAGTGCCTCATTTGTCCAAGTTACATTCCATCTCTCATTGCTTTTTCTGAGATTAGTTTAGGGATACAGTGGGGGAACAGGCCCTTCGGCCTAGCGAGTCCACGCCGACCAGCAATATCCTACACACTAGGGACAATTTACAATTTATTACCGAAGCCTATTAATCTACAAACCTGTACGTCTTTGAAGAGTGGGATGGTGGCTTAGCGGTAGAGTTGCTGCCTCACAGTGAATGCAGTGCCGGAGACCCGGGTTCAATCCCGACTACGGGTGCTGTCTGTACGGAGTTTGTACGTTCTCCCCGTGACCGGCGTGGATTTTCTCCAACATTTTTTGTTTCCTCCCTCACTCCAAAGACGTACAGGTATGTAGGTTAATTGGATTGGTAAATGTAAATAAAACTTGTTCCTAGTGGGTATAGGATAGTGTTAATGTGCGGGGATCACTGGTCGGCACGAACCCGGTGGGCCGAAAGGGCCTGTTTCTGTGCAGTATCTCTAAACTAAACCGGAGAAAACTAACGCTGTTACGGGGATAACGTACAAACTCCATACGGACAGCACCCGTGGTCAGGATCGTACCCGGGTCTCTGGCGCTGTAAGACAGCAACTCTACCGCTTTGCCACCATGTCGCCCATATCTTGAGTGTTTGAGTTGTAACTCCACCCATCTGCCAATATCACCCCTCCCCCTCCGGCTTCACCTGTATCTTCCTATGAACAATCAGGCTTTGGAAAGTTATCAGTTGGAAAAATCGATGCTATTTCTCCCCTCATAGCTGTTGCTTAACTTAAGGAACTTGTATTTTAGATTTCCAGCATTCACTGTTTTCTATTCATGTTGGTATAACAAATATTACACTTGGAAAATGATTGCATTAAGGATAATGAAAAGTGTTGATCCAGTGGTAAAATATAGGCATCTGGTTAATTTACAATTAAACTCTGTCAAATTTTGCTTTTTAAATTTCCTGTTAATGGTCAGTGTTGAAAGATTGTTTTTATTTCAGGCCAAATATACCAGGCGGCAAAGTAAGTTTTTTTTCAATTTTTGAAAATACAATTTTTTCAAATGTGCATAATTTGATTGATGTAATGGAATTAATTTTCTAGGTAAATTACTTGCATGACTTTGAGCATGGTGTGTTAGTGACATCTTGTGATAGAAAAGTCACCTGTGGCTCAGTTGGAAGCAATTAGGGGGTTGTGGGCACAAGCACTCCAGCTAGTTGATCCTCTAGTGCAGACCCCAAAAAAGGCTGCACTGACAGAATGTCACCCTTCAAAAGAGATGCTAATCCAAAAGTTTGCCTCAATTCGGGTGAATGTAAAAGCACTGTTTTGAAAATTATCAAGTGAGGCCAGTGAGGAAATTATGTGTTGGTGCAAACTTGAAACAGAATAATGTAAACCTATGCACATTCTTTTGTAATTTATTCACTTGTCACATAATTAATAATTTGTGTATTAACTGTTAGAAGTAATGTGCAGGTTATAACTTTTATGAATTCATAACTAGGAATTTCCAGATTTTAGTTTTAATGGATTGATTTCCTTC
Source organism: Rhinoraja longicauda (assembly GCF_053455715.1). Taxonomy (NCBI): domain Eukaryota; kingdom Metazoa; phylum Chordata; class Chondrichthyes; order Rajiformes; family Arhynchobatidae; genus Rhinoraja; species Rhinoraja longicauda. Next base: position 44,738,093 of record NC_135961.1, on the reverse strand, counting down.
AATTGTGCAACTTTGTGCACATTTTCTAGTTATCTGACTGAAGTGCACTACTTGTTTAGGCTGCACCTTTGGTGGATTATGTTCCCCTTTGTGCTCTTGTAGCGTCTTTCTCCTCATAGAACACTACTTTTACCAACTATTTTAAAATTATTTAAAATTCTTGAATTAGGCTTTTGCTCACTGAGCCCTTTTAAATTCTGCCCCTGGGTTCCATTTCTATGAACTGTTGTACATATGTCAGGCATTTGTAAATTGGGGAGGACATGTAAATTGGGGAGGACATGTACTTTTCCCATTTTCCTGGTATCTTTTCTAATCTGCTTGTGAATAACTTGGCTTCCCATGAAGGATACAGTAAAATGGAAAACCTAGCAGACTGCTTTTTGGTATAATTTGGGAGGCAGTGAAATGCAATGTTGCATGTTTTATTATCCGACTTGCCTTTATCTTGCAAATGTTTTCATCTTCTGGATGTCCCCAAATACTTCCCGGTTAGTGAAAATCAAAAATTCTGCAGATGTTGGAAATCTGAAATTGAACCATAAAATACTAGAAACACAGCAGCCCACACAGTATCCATGGACAGGGAAACAGTTAACCTACCAGTCCAAGACCCTTACACTGTTTTCTGTTTTTATCACAGCTAGTAAAGTGCTTTAAACCAGGACGCTATTGTATTGTAGGAATGGGCAGCTAATTCATACATAATAAGGTTCCATAACTGTGATGTGGAATTGACCAGATAATCTTCTGTATGGTTGAGTGAGGGATAAATGAAATCCAGGAACTACAGATAATTCAATATTATTGCTATGAGATCTTGTAACTTACTCAAGGGTTAGATGGAGTTTATTCCTTGAAACATTTAAAGATATTTCTCCAAACCCAGTCCAGATCCATTTCTAGCCCCGTTTCATAATTTTGTTGATGTAAGCATCACTAGTTGCGATCAGTTGCTATGTTGCTGTTAAATCTATAATACACATTTAGCAGCCTGGATCTATCGGATCTATCTGTGCTATAAATGCATTGAGAAACATAGAACCAGAAGTCATTCAGCTCCTCTATCCTAGTCTGTTAGACCGTATTCGATGCAGATCGTTATTTCATCATATGCCTTGATATCCTTTCCAGACAAATCGATTGATTTCAGGCTTCAAAACATTAATACCAGCATCAGTTGTCTTTAGGTAGATGTGAACATATTGCACCAAACCCATAAGTAGGCCTTGTCTCTGGAGAAAAATTGCAAAGCACATTTGGGCAAGAAAAGATCTTCCCCAGGTATTGATATCACTTTCCTGGTTTGGATAATTGCACATGGCAATTGTTTTCCATGAATGCTATCTTTCCGCTGAGAAATAAATACTTCAAGGATTTGTAATGTTGGATAGGTAGAACAATTGATTTTCTCCTTGTAAATATAATTCAAAGCCTATTTAAGAGAAGCCTCAATTTTTTTTTAAATTTCCAATTTAGCATAATCGAAGTTATTGTGTTGAAATTTTTACAAAATGCTTTATTTTATCAATAGCTTTTTTGCAATGGGTATAGAACTTTTGAGCAATCAAATAGCAGTCTTTTGTTTGTGACTACATAAATAATATTTATGGGGGTGATAAAGTTGAGAAAATTTTGGTTATGACAAGAAATGTATGTGATGTTTTCGTGCTAGCCTGATTTTTTTTAATGCATTAGATTTCAGTATCGGCAGAGTGCTTCTACAAAAGTGAATGTAATTTTATTTCGAAGGAAAAAAAGGCTTGCAAGAAAATTTCTGCAGAATACAACTCGAGTATGTATGGAATTATTGAAACTTTATGTAGAACTATCCTTTGTTCGGTAAAGAACTGAAGGTTGTGATTAAAATCCGAGAATGCCTCTCCATTAGTTTTAAAATGGCCATAGGTGAATTATCTTTGATTTTGCTCTTTACATTTGTCGTTATATTGAACACACAAAAGTCGCAATACAAACTTTAAGGACAAACTTTTGTTGGCTTGGATTTACCTTTGATTTGACTTTTTTTTAAATAGTACTTTCTTAAAAACTAATAATGGCAATGAAGAAATGTTAACCATCCAAATTATGTGAGAGTGAATTTCTGTATCACAAATTTTTGAGTCACGATTTGTGAATCCTTTGAGGGCAAGTTCCCATGACCTGAGCGGCTTAATTTGAGCATTTAATAAACACATTTATTCTTCATAAAATTCATTCTAAAATGAAGATCTTAAATCACATTCCGATGAATAGATCCATATAAGATGCACCGGCCATAGTGTAAAGCTTGCTTAAATTCAAAATGTTATCTGAACCCTTGGCTTTGTAAGATTTGAAAACGTCCTTATTACAGAAAGTACGACAGGAAAGGAAGCCAGTTTAAAAAAGTGCTATCCAGCCCATGCCATATTCAAAGAGGAGGTCTGTGGTCCTGCAGTTCATAGCTATTTAAGTATAAAGTTAAATATTTATGAAAATTGATGAGGGTGTCTACATACCCTTTCAGGCAGTGATTTCCAGATCCCACCCATCCCCTGAAAAGGTTCTTCCTCATCTCCCCTCTAACTCTCCTAATTACTTTATATTTGTGTTTCCTGTTAATTCACCCCTGTGCTGAGAAAAATCTTTTTTTTTTCCAACTTACCTAGGCCCCTCACAATTTTAAAGGGATTGGATTGGTTTCTCTGTTCCAAAGAAACCAATCCTAGCTTATTCAACATTTCCTCATATCGATAACTTTCTACTCCTGTCAACATGTTTGTAAACCTTCTCTGGCCTCTCTGGTAAAACTATATATTTTCTGTAAATTGGTGACCACAACTACATCAAAGTTGTGGTTATAGTAGTGTTGCCTGCAGTTAAACACCCTGCTCTAATATTTTACGCATCACCAAATAAAGGAAAACATTCCATATGCTTTTTAAGCATGGCACAGTTGGGTGGAGCTGCTGCTTCACAATCAATAGTCAATCAATAGTCAATAGTCGTTTATTTGTCACATACACATAAATGTGTAGTGAAATGAAACATTACCCGCAGTTGAACAATAAGACCAATAAGAATAATCAATAAAAATGCAATAACACATACAATCACAAACTAACACCAAACAAAAAGAAACATCCATCACAGTGAGTCTCCTCCAGTCCCCTCCTCATTGTGATGGAAGGCCACAATGTATTTTCTCTTCCCCTGCCGTCTTGTCCCGCGGTCAGGCTGTTGTCGTTGCCACGTCGGGGCAGTCGTGGCTCCCGACATTGAAGCCCCCGCTGGGCGGTGAAAATCCCGCGGCCTATTTCAGGCTGCGCCGGACGGTGAAAGGTCCGCGGCGGGCCGACCCAAGCCCCGCGATTCGGGGCGGGCGAACACGCTGCCTCTGCCGCTGCCGGAGCTCCTGATGTCGGCCCCCACCCAGGGGCCTGCGGGCTTCCGACGTCCACGCGGCCCGCGCCGGAGACGAGTCACAGCCGCTCCCGCAGCATCCGCAGGCAGCCAGCGCCGCAGGTGGTGAGTCCAGGCCACGGGCTCTGCGAACCAGAGCCCCAGGTGGTCCCAGGTGCATGGCCGGTGGTAGGCCGCAACGGGAACGGAGACACGACACAGAAACAAAGGTCGCGTCTCCGTTCGGGAGAGAGAATTTTACAGTTCCCGTTCCCTCCCACCCCCCCCCCCCCCAAACATAACATACAAACCCTACACCATATTAAAACTACAATTCAGACAAAAACAACAAAAAACACAAAAGACAGACGGACTGCAGGCAAGCCGCAGCTGCGACGGCAGCGCTGGCTCCTCCCTGGAGACCCTAGTATATTCATGCAGCCATTGAGGAGTTAATGGGAGGACATGCAGGATGTTTAAAAAAGTTTTTTTACTATGTCTAATGGCCTGCTAGTGAACAAAATTGGAACACAAGTGTATCGTCTCTCTTAGATCTTGTACATCTATCACACTAGATGGAACAGATTGTTGATGATTTTATAAATAACCTTACAAAAGGTTATAAGGTTAACCTTTTATAAGGCCAACTATAGGTTATAAGGCCAACCTATAGTTGGCAAACTGTACTCAAATCATCATCTGAGCCATTCTAAGGATGCAGGAAACACTCCACAAACTGTTCTCCCTGATGTCTTGTTTGTCTGTTGTTTGAGCAGTTTTGATGTCGTTAAGAACTTGTAGGTCAGAGTGGGTGGGTTTTGAGTCATTTTCGGAATATATCACACTTTGTTGTAACCTTCCATTCCACAATATATAAATTGAACTGAAAGTGTTGCTGCCTGCAGTCACCCCTTGCCTAACTTGCCTAGTCTGGGTGCGGAAGCCCTATCTCACTACCCTATGGTGTCAGAGATTCTAGAAACAAGGTCTGAGCAAGAGCAGGGTCTCCACTGCTACACTGAAGGAAACCTGTCTCCAAAATGTCGTGCAAGTTATTATGCTGGTTAGGGTTCATTACATGTCTGGAACACCAAACCATTAAAAATGAAATGTATTTGGAGTTTTAAAAAAATTAGCTGAATGCTTAAATAATTAGAAACATTGAAATTAACAAATAATTTAAATGGAACTTGGCTTCCCCTTGAAAGTCCCTATAATCCCCTTAGAAACCAATGCGATTGTGAATCCTGCACCTGATCTAATTTGGCGCAATATCGGAGTATTAATTTCTTAATGAAATTGCTGAAAGCAGCAAGACTTGAGCCTTAGCATGGAGTAAATAGACTCCTTCAGTGTTCTGAATCTTTTGGCAAATTTGGGACCTCTACTTTGGTCTACATGTATGTACAGAAGACCTGAAATTCCATTTAAATGGGGAAATGCCTATTTCTTTTTCCCTGTAACGGCAATAAGAAATGCATCACAACGTTCTCGAGGGTATTGATTTAATTTTTTTAGATGGACATCAATTTGTCATGCATATTTAAACTTTAATGATGGGTCATTCCATTAAAATTTGTGTGTTGTATTCTTCATGCATAACATTTTATTTATATTTTGTAATAAATTTTAATCAAGATGTTGCCCAAAATAGGAGGGATTATAAAAAAAGATGGCACATCCTTGCATTAAGTATCGCAATTTTTTTTGTAATAGATTCTTAATCTTTCTTTAATCAATCGGGAATTATGGTGATTATTTGCTGTTTTCTCTAAGATATTATATATCACTGGTGTTCTATATGGAATTCATATTTAACAGTAAAGCTTAGCAGTATCAAGATACAATCTATAGTTGACATCTGGTAGATTGTAATTTTATACCATAACAGATGTTAAAGAAGGGTTGTAATTTGATACTGGTGACTGACCACATTTCTCAACTAAAATCTACGAGAATGTTGACGGTGACCTTTATTTAAATAATATTGATTGGCATAATGTTATAGTTTAGCAAAGGAAGGGGAGGAATTTCTGAAGTCTTAAGTGCCCCTGAATACCATTGACAGCTCAACTAGGAAGGAGATGTTGCTGGATTTGTTGCTTGTGAATGCGGTGAACAACTAGGTAAGAGTGGTTATTGTAACAAGATTTTAATTAGTAATAGTGTAGGGTATCAACAATCTGAAGTAAAACTTCTAAATTAAATGGGATTTGATGGGATCTAGCGGAATCAAGTAAAATCAGAGGCTGACAGGAAATTCTGTTTTGGATCAGTGGAAGAATTTGACAATGATGATGTTTCAAGTGCAGGTTAGGTATATTCCCAAAAAGGAAAGGACCAAAGCCAAGGATCCTTTGACAATGGGAGTGATGGAGAAGATGTTGAAGCAATGCATGTAAGGTAAATTATTGAAGCGAGAACTGTACTAAAAACAGTATTTTGCCAAGATAAAAGGAAAAGAAAGAAGATAAAAGAAGATTGCCTGAGACAATAGGAGAATAGGGTGGCAGTTAATATAACAGGGACCTCAATCATCATCCACTATATTAATAGCCGGTGGAACCTATTGGAGACAAAAGTCATAAATACTTAGAGGCACAGATACGTGCAGAATATGTGTCAAGTACTCACTTCAAATATTTACAAGATTAGAGGATGCTAGCAGAATATCAGTGGAAACAAAGATTGTGGGGATTAAGAATTGATTGAAAATTGTTCATTAGAATATGCTGGCAATGCTTTGAATGGCTCAACTGCCTTGTCCAAAAGGCTTGCTGTCTGCGCATTGAGGATGACAGTGGATTAGAAAGTTGCAAATATGACTCCCTTTTTCAAGAAAAAGTTTAAGAACATAACTACAGACCATTGGCAGACAAGCCAATCAACCAGACACCAGAAAAGAATAATCGGAACTTTAGGGAGGGAGCCCGCATTTGTAAAAGATTCATTTGATGAAATTCTTAATGAAGGGAATGAGATGGTTGATGTGTATTTTTCAAAAGCATCTGATAAAGTTAAATGTAAGGCTGACTAGTAAGATTGGAGTTCATGGATTAGGAGGATCAGTGTCCGTTTATATCAAAATAATATCCCATAGGACAAAAAGCACATTGTGGTAATACTTATTTTACCAGACTGGTGGATAGTGATTAGTGGTGTTCCCTAAAGTTGAATGCTAGGACAGTGGGCATTTTCTATTGATAGGTATATAAAACATTATCATTGGAACACACAGGAACATTTCATTATTTTGAAATATGGCAACAATAGACCAATCAAATGCAATAGGAATCCAGAAGAATGGCAGGTAGGTGGCAGACTGAATTTAATACAGAGAAATATGTTGATATTTTTGCCAGGAGAGAGTTAGCAAAGTTGACTTACCTTTGATTTTAATAACACAGTTCAAAGAAATGAGGAAGGGAGGGACCCGAGTTTCATGTGAATAAATGTTTGAAGGTGGCAAAGTGCCTTAAAGAATAGTTGGTAGACCTTGGATTTTGGACTTCATAAATGGAGAAATTAAGTAAAAAGCAGAGACATTTTACACCTTTTATAAAGCTTTTTATACCCTCTGTATCAACCACAGAGCAGTGTCTTCAGTTTTAGCCATCAACTTAATGAAGTATGTGAAAGTTGTTGAGAAGTTGTGGGGAGTATAGATCATGGGGTAATGATATTTGCTGAACTGCAGATGGTAGAAATCTGAAATAAAAATATAAAATAATTTCCACTCTCAGTTACTCACCTGTACTACTTCTGATCTAGTCTACAGCATTGAGTAGAAACAAAGAACTGCAGATGCTGGTTTATAAAAGAAGGCACACAGTGCTGGAGTAACTCAGCAGATCAGGAGAGCATCTCTGGAGAATATGGATGACATTTCGGGTCAAGGCTCTTTTTCAGACTCCAGTGGTTCAATGATGCTTTATTGTCTCGTGTGTACTGCACAGTAAAGTTCTTGTTGCATAAATCACACATGTACGAGTTTTAGCCATCATACTTAATGAAGTATGTGAAAGTTGTTGAGAAGTTGTGGGGAGTATAGATCCAGGGGTAATGATATTTGCTGAACTGCAGATGGTAGAAATCTGAAATAAAAATATATTTTTATTTTTGGCGCCATTTGCAAAAACTCGATGCTGGAACGGCTCCTGATCCAGGTGAGCTCCAGGCTGCTGCAGGACCTCCTCCATCACCTTCGACCAGCTCGACCTGCAAACCAATATCCCTCTCCTCTCCCAACCACCTTTGTATCCCGGGGGCGCATCCTGCAGCCAATCTTGAAGCTGATGGAGGAAATATCCAAGTCCCTCTCCTACTGGACCACTCCTTGCGTCCATTGTCACCAGCAGCTCCCTCCACCTTGTCTATCTGATCTTCGGGGCTGGCAACCTCCCTTTTTTTCATGGCGGTGAGCCAGGCATGCTGCCGTGCATGGCCACGGGAGCTCAGCAGCTTCCCCTTACAGGTCGCGGCCTGCTGGGTCTTACATTCATGATCAGCCATGATCAGATTGAATGGCGGTGCTGGCTCGAAGGGCTGAATGGCCTACTCCTACACCTATTGTCTACATTCGTCTGGCCACCGGGATCCTGGCCCGGCAGCATCCTGGAAACCTTCTGCCACCGCGTGGCATCCCGGGAGCCTGCTGGACATGCCAAGCCATCAAACTGACTGCTTGCAAGTGTAATTGGTTCATTTGTTTCCACGATTGACAGGAGGAGAAAACGTTGCACTAAAATCCAGTGTTCCACTCAATTCCTTGTCCATTCCTATAATGGCCATCCGCTTCCTCAAGCCGACCTCAAACGTCACCTATCCATGTTCTCCAAAGATGCTGCCTGATCTGCTGTGTTACTCCAGCATTTCATGACTTCTACTGCATTGTGTTTACAGTCTGGTCTTTCACTTTGGAGAAACCAAGTGCAGAGTAGGTGACTGCTTTGCAAAATGCCTGCATTTCATCTGCAGGGTTGATCCTGAGTTTTCCATTTAGCTCTCCAATCCCATTCTGCCCTATCTGTCTGTGGCTTGCACTGTTGTAACAATGCTCAATGGAAGCTTGAAGAACAACACCTTATCTTCTATCCGAACCCATTGCAGCCTTCTGGACTGAATTTTGAATTCCACATCTGCAGGTAACTCAATTTCACTGCATATCAGGTCATCTGTCTGACTCTGACTGTTTGCCCCTCTCCATTAGTACAGCCTGATCTGCTGTGCATGTACTGCAGACGTCTGTTTTGGAATTCTTTCATTCCACTGTCTGTGCTCCCATCTCCAACTGCCCTCATTTCATATATTTTATAAACAATGTGTTTTCCCTCCTGAACTGCTCCAATTAAAGCATTGACCAGATGAATCTGTTTACAGCTTATGCCAAAGGCAATCCAAGTTTTATTTATCAGGAATCTTCCCTTTGATCCCATCCATTTCCCTCCCACACACTCCCTGTAGCCTGCATTAATTAGTTTCCTGTCCTTTCCAGTCTGGCAAAGGCTTTTCAACTTGAAACATTTCTCTTTCTTCAGATGATGGCTGAGACCTGCTAAATATTTCCGCTTTTTTTAAATTTCAGTTATGACCTTTTTGAACGTCGGAGCAGATTATTGTCTTTTAATCTCATGGTCTTTGATTTTGCTAATTTCCTTTGATTTTCTACAAAATGCATGTGTGCCTGAAGTATATTTCTGTAAAAATAACCAAAAAATTTTAATAAGTGAAGTCCGTTATTTAATTTTTTTTTGTTACAAAATAGAATAATTTCTTCCTTGATCTTCAGTCATGTTTGAATCGTCATTAATTAAATGTCATGTGTTTTTCACTTTCAGTGATTTGGTTTAATAGCCATTGCAGGTCATGCATCTACTGAAATAATGGTTAGATTAGAAGAAACCAATTTAACGGTTAAATAGAATAAATTCATATAAAATAAAATTATCATAGTAAAATAAAATTGTTTAGCATTCAAGTATGGCTGAAATAGATTCCTCAGGAATCGGTGATTGAGGTTTGAGCTGTGTTTGATCAAAATTATTGGTTCATTTTTCTGTTGTGCAAATGTTTCAGTTAAAATGAAAATATGGGGCAATTCAAATAAAATTTATCATTTAAACTGTTGACACGGAAAATTACATATTCACAGCAATTTTATCAACAACGTAATTACAAAACGTTTTTTAAGTGGTAAAATACTGGTTTGAGGATATTCCAGAATCTCTGGGCCACTAAAGCAACAATTTGGATGATAGATGTAAAGCTATAAATATGATTACTCTTTAGTAATGCAGAAGATCAGAAATAATTGTACATTTATTCCATTTATGTTTTGATTTATATTGTGGAGTTAAAATAACTTGCATTTTCGGAAACCCACTCTTCCTCCAAATGGAGTTGCAAGCTTTCAAGCAGCTGCTGTTGGAAAAGTGGACAACTGAGAAGATGGAGTTTTTGTTTGTCCAAAAGATCCCATTCTTTCTCTTAAACTGAGTTTGTTTGATTTTACTATTGACTTAAATATTTTGATTTTTAATAAAAATAAAATAAATGATTATAATATTTATGCTGATCTATTTCGATATTTATATTTACTAACAGAAAATAATGATCTTGAAGCTCTACCTCAAGGTAACCTTGTAATTTCATTGTTTCATTAATGATTCTTCGAGTTAATAATAATTTCAGTTTCATTTGATTAAATGTAGATTCTTGGCAGGCTGAGAGTACTGCAAATGTGCAATTGTTAGTAAATGTATAAAGCCCTTCATCATGTGAGTGCCTGCCTGCCTGCAGCTGAATGGATAATATATAAAAATCCATTAAAATTTAATGCCACTTATGCTTGCATACTGAATGGAAAAGAGCCGGTATTGGCAGATGGGATTTCACTCTGCGATAATGATTCAGAGACCAAGCATATCAATTTTTAAAGGGCTCTGCAGCAACTATCTTAAATTTCTAATGAAATGTGTGGTTCTGTGCTCTGTTTTTAGGTTTTCCAGATCGATATTTAAATACAACAAGATTGCAAACAGCAGAATACAATTATGCATCATTGGAAGTGATGGAAGACGGGAAAGAAGATCCTATTGAATCACAGGTTGCAGTACCCGTTGGTGAATGCTGTGCAAGAGAGCCTGAAATGTATGCTGCTGAATCATCACTTGAGAGTCAAATAGAAGCTGTAGGAGCAAAAGCCAGGATGCACTTTGATGTTGAGACACCACATTTATATTCAGAAAACATCATGACAGATGAAAGCTGCTTTCAGAAACATGCCGCAGTGCCTGGCAAGAACATGCTGACTGCTGCAGAAACAATTGAGACAGAGTGTTTCCCTGAAGAGACACATGTTGTAATAAATGCTGCTCCATGTTTTCGTGAGGAAATAGGAAGCTCGCAACACAATTTGAAATGTGTTGGCAAAACTACTGAAGAGAATGAACAAATGAGTTTGAAGTACAACAAAACAGTACAGTTCATTACAAATGGTGAAGCTCCACATAAACATGGCAATCATATATTACAAAAGCATGTTAGAAGTAATTCCAGTGATTGTGTGCATGAAGACACTAGGTCTGCACAGAATACAAGTCGCTCAGAAGGAACCGTGGAGTTAGATGGTCAAGCAACAAAACAAAACCATACCAATGTCAAGACTGAAATTAATGAAGAATATCAACTGATAGGTTCAGAAGTGGAGGAGAAAATTCAGCACAGTGCGTGTCAGATGTCACATGAACTTTCAGAGGGACAAGGTGATGAAAATGTGGAAGAACTCACCAACTTTAATCATAATGTTATCACATCCAGTCAGAAGTATGATACCGACGAGTTGACGCAAATCAATGACAATTCACATTCGTTGGATGAACTTGCGAAAAGGATTCAGATAGAAGAGGTATTTTCTTCAATGTTAAAATTTTCAAATAACCCACATTTTATTTTCAATTGGATAGTATGTTTTTATAGAATGGTAAGAACACAGGAGGTTATTTGGTCCTTGAAATTCCAACTCTCCTCAAGAGCAATGCAACCAGTCCCACTCCCTGCCTTTCTCTTGACCTGGAGTGTGCTTTATTTTTCAAGTGTAGGAAAGAACTGCAGATGCTGGTTTATACTGAAGATAGACACAAAATACTGGAGTAACTCAGCGGGTCAGGCAGCGTCTATGGAGAAAAGGTATGAGTTGGAGCCCTTCAGACTGAATGCTTTGTCCCTCCGACAGTTAGAAATGAAAAAGTCCAGAGATGGTAGAAGGCCTTCTGGGGGTGTCCAAGAGGAGGAGGATCATTGGAGATGGGAGAAGGGCTTATCACTGAGTGTTAAGGACACTTTCCCATAGCCAAAGGAGGCAGAGGTGATGGTAGAAAAGCTCTACATCATGCCGGGCTTGGAACACGATGAGGTGGGAGCAGAGGGTTACAAAGGTGAGGCCTCTGTTGAGGACAGACCGTTCTATGTCAGAGAGAGGGGGCATGGTGAAAACACAAAAAAGGTGAGGCTTGGGGTCAGAGGAGGGCAGAGGGGTGGATGGAAGTTCAGGCAAGATGCTGTGGGGATGATGAAGGTTCAGAGAGGAGGGGAGTGTAAGGAGCGGGGGGGGGGGGTAGTAGGGGTAACGTGGTTAAGAGTGGGAAGGGCAAGACCCACTGGAATCATTACTGTTCCCTGTAGGAGGGGGGAGCTACAGGACCCAGGAGAGTCAGAAGAAGTGGTAGAGGAGCTTACACCGTGGAGGCTGTGGGCCTGGGGAACCTTGAACTCGGGTGAGGCGATGGCTCCAGCGTGCTGGTGGGCGGAGGTGAGGCTAGGTTTGGCGGAGTCACTGTTTGTGACGCGCAGGGGTCAGTGGCAGCAGCATCAGTGGCCCTGGTCAGCAAATGGCTGGGGAAGCGGTCAGGGTTGTCGTCGGAGGATCTTATAGACCTTTCAGTCTGAAGTCGGGTTCTGACCTGAAACGTCACCTATTCCTTTTTTCCAGTGATGCAGCCACTGAGTTACTCCAGCATACTGTTTTATAATGGTGTTTTATAGTGGCGCAGCAGAAGTTCTAGCAATTAATTTGTAGGAAGAGCGGATTGTCATGTAAAAAAATTGAGCATATTGAGCTAATGCGTTCAGGTGTGTGGATGATATTAAATCAGAACATTCTGAAGGGGCTTGATAGGATAGATACTATTGGGATGGTTTCCCTGCTATAGGAGTGTAAAACCACAGAGTATGGCCTAAAAGGTTGACCAATTAAGGCAGAGGTGAAGAAGAATTCACCATCCAAGAAAGTTATTTTAAACTGAGCATAGATTATGTTGAAATTGCTAAGGGGTTAAGTGTATTCAAGATTTAAATACATTTTGGAACCACAGGGGAATTGAGGTTTTATTTGTTTGGGGCAGGAATAAGGAGTGATGAACAGATCAAACATCTTGTGGTGTAGGAAAGAACTGCAGATGCTAGTTTAAATCGAAGGTAGACACAAATTGCTGGAGTAACTCAGCGGGACAGGCAGCATCTCTGGAGAGAAGGAATGGGTGACGTTTTGGGTCGAGACCTCTGAAGAAGGGTCTCGACCCGAAATGTCACCCATTCCCTCTCTCCAGGGATGCTGCCTGTCCCGTTGAGTTACACAAACATCTTATTGATGGGTTATATTACAAACTTCATAATTAAATATTACATATTTCCTTATGTTCTTAAGCATGTTCTTAAGTATACTATGCATTTATTTATGAAGGTTAAGAAACCATTTGTTATTTTAACTGCTCTCCTTACATTCCTAATCAAGGTTTCACACCCAGATTCAAAATTAAAAATCTGATGGAATATATTTCCATTCGTGCACATTTGTTATTTGGATATTGACTTAAATAAAAATTATTTTGTTCATTTGTAATTTTGATCTGCTTACTTTGGCATTATTCTGTGAAACATGGAAGTCCTATATTTCTGATATTCATCAATGAATCTGCGTTATCCGAGCTGGAATACGCCTCCTTTTTTCTGACTGGAGCCTCAAAATACCTCATCCACAAGAGTTTATTCTGTAAACCTGCCATCCTTCTTCACTCTAACAGGAATATGCTATCCATATACTCTCCCAATCTCACCTTTAATTGCCTCCCACCAGCCAAAAGTCCCTTTTCCTGTAATCAACATTCCCTAGTCAAACTGGCAAATTACGGTTGAATATCTTCAAAATTGGCCTGTCCTCAATTTAAGAATGTAATGTGGACCAGTCCTATCTTTTCCATGAATACTTTAAAACTATTAGAATTAATCATGGGTCCTTGGGTGTTTCCCGACTGAAGCTTCAGCTACTGGCCCTACTTTGTTCCCCTGTCCAGTGTTTTGTCTTTCGCGGACACACATACATACTTTCCCGACACACTTAAGAAATTCCATCTTGTCCAAGCTCTTTGCGTTATGGGATTCCGATCAATAGGAGGGAAATTAAAATTATCTCTTATGACCCAATTATTCTAACAATTATCTGCAATCTCCCGACCTATTTGGTCCTAAAATTCCTGCTGACTATTAGAATACAACCTCATTAAAGTAATTATTCCCTTCTTATTTCTAAGTTCCACCCATATAGCCTCAGTATACTTGCAATGTTTTATATTTCCATATGATGTAGGACCCATTTGGCCCATGGAGTCACTGTTAGCTCTCAGCAATCCCATCCCCTATTTATTATTTCACTACATACCCATTGACACTTTATTGATTTTCCTACTGATTTCCTACTGACACCAAAAGTAATTTACAGTAGTCAGTTAACCTACCAACCAGTCCATCTTTGGGAAGTGGAGGAAATCATAGCACCAAAGGGAAAAGCATGCAGTGGCAGGGAATCTCAAGTATTGGGCAACAAATAATAGTTGGGCAGGAAAAGGCACCCATCGCCACTCTGTGGAGGAAGGAACTGCAGATGCTGGTTTAAACCGAAGATAGACACAAAAAGCTGGAGTAACTCAGCGGGACATGCAGCATCTCGAGAGAAGGAATGGGTGATGTTTCAGGTCGAAACCCTTCTTCAGACTGGGAAGAAGTTTGTGGAGTTCTCTTGCGTAGCTGGATGGAGCTTTGAGTTGAAATTACTCTTATAGGCTGCATTTTCAAAAAGATACCACCATACTCCAATAATTATGTTATGGTGAATAAAAATGGGAGATTAATAGCTGATGTGTTTGCCCAAAGGTTGAATAGCAATGTAAATGATGTGGCATGCTCAATATTTATTCTGGATTGTAAGTAGTTTGTGATGCACAGAAATTGAATTACTGTGCCATTTTTCCAACAGAGTATCCACCCAGAAGGTCTTGTTTCCATACTGAAGAAAGGAAGTCCAGACAAAGAGATCAGACAGACACAACACAAGCAGCCAAAGAGAAGAGTAAGATTTCAAGATCCCCAAGACACATTTGATCAGGGTAAGATAATGACTTGTCAGTATTACTGATGGTTTCTTGAGCACATTTTAGATATAAACACCAATTCTTAATTTTGTAATGTAAGTGCTACAAAATCAAATCTCAAATGCTAATAGCCCAATTTAAAGTGAAGTTTAATCTGTGAAACAGTAAAATATAATTACAGATTGAAATCTAGATACATCTTTAAGTTTTTGCATCCATCTGTTGTAAGTCACTGGGTTTTTGTGGAAACAATCTGAGTTTAGTTTAGAGATACATTGTGGAAACAGGCCCTTCAGTCCAAGCCGACCAACAATGACCAGTAAGCTATTTCTGTGTTATTCCAGTTACACATTCTACACACTAGAGGCAATTTACTGAAGTCAATTAACCTACAAACCTAAACTTCTTTGGAATGTGGGAGGAAACCAGAGCACCCAGAGAAAACCCACACGTTTACAGTGTGAACATTTAAACTTCATACAGACACCAGACGTAGTCGGAATCGAACCCAAGTGTCTGTCACTTTATGGCAGCACTGTGCCACCCTTTAAGTCGTTGACACAATATAAGATTGGACATTGATAGAATGAGTTTATGCATGTTAATGTTTGTTTATGGTTAATTTGCAGTTTTATGCATGTAAAGTATATATATTATAAAAGAGCCTTGGGTATATGGTGAAAACTGAGTGCTTTAATGTTACTTTGGCTGTCATTTTTTTTAAAAACATCATAAGATCAAAAGTGATAGGAGCAGAATTAGGCTATTCGGACCAACAAATCTACTCCGACATTCAATCATGGCTGATCTATCTCTCCCTCCTAACCCTATTCTCCTGCCTTCTCCCCATAACCTCTAACACCTCTGAAAACATAATCAAGGACTTCAGTCAGTTTTCCAAGTCCTGATTGTCATTGGAATAATTTTATTTTTCTACTTCTCCAGTTTTACTTCTAAATATGTAATTTGATATTTATCTATCTCCCAGATAGAAGATGGTAATTATGGGCTTCAAGTGCCCAGTAACACTGCCAAACTTTGTGTGCATCTGGCTACCAAAGTAGCAACCTTTAAATCTTTACAGATTAAAAGGATGAGTAAAGGGGGATCTTTGACAAAATATGGGAATTTATACAATGGGAAGCTGTCAAATGGCTTTCAAATGCTTTAGATTCCTCCTGTAGGGATGTTTATTTTAATTTGCATCCTTCTTCCTGGTAACAATGAGATTAAATCCTGACCGCAATTAATGTTTGCAGAGAGCAGAGGGAAAAGCATTATTTAAAATGAATTGCCATTGAAGAACTGAAATTAATCCTAAATGTATCTTGATTTTGACGTTATAATCTCACGTTCACATATTATCCCATGAGTGAAGTTTGTTATTGGAAGCTCACTGAACCTGCTGTATTTTTTAAAGTAACATTTGTGGAATGCCTTCATTCTCATGTAGTCTGCCTACTGATGTATCTGATCTAATATGATAATCTGTACATCTTGCAAAGCAACTCGTGATCAAAATGATCATGACCTTTTCGCTGCTCCTTTCAGCAAAGAGCCATTAATCTCAAAGATGAGCACAGTAGTAAAATAGCAATGCCTGCTTCTAACTCACAGGACTGATAGGCACGTCCCAGTTCTTTTTGACTCTTCTCTCCCCCT
Organism: Rhinoraja longicauda; assembly: GCF_053455715.1. Taxonomy (NCBI): domain Eukaryota; kingdom Metazoa; phylum Chordata; class Chondrichthyes; order Rajiformes; family Arhynchobatidae; genus Rhinoraja; species Rhinoraja longicauda. The sequence goes on along the minus strand of NC_135961.1, from coordinate 44,721,624 downwards.
TGCAATTAGTACTTTTCTCAGAGGTATACCGTGCTCTTTTTATAATCATCTGATTTTCTTTTAAAGTCTCTTGGTGCCAAGATGAATTAAGGTTCCTTTACCATTCTTTCAAGAATCTCATTGGGAATGTACAGGGAAAAATAACAATGTGCAGCCAGTGTATGATAAATATTTATGATTACTTGTGAACAAACCATCCTGCATTATAAGTAATAGTGTTTTTCTTTTTATATATCATTCCTTCAACCTTAATGTGTTCCATTTTCCTCTGCACCTAATTTATCATAGAAGTTGAAAAATAGGAACCATAATATCTATTACACTTCTTTTGCTCAGTATGTATACTTCTACTTTCTTAACCCCCCCCCCCCCCCCAAATGCCATGATTTCCAGGGAGTCCAAGAAACCATTGGTGTAAAAATACCATGTTTGGACATCCACAAGTTCCTGGTATAGAGAATTCCAAAGGTTCATAATCCACAAAATGAAATTTCTGCTCGCCTTCATTCTTAAAAAGCCAATTCACAGAGCCACTTCAACATGGAAACAGGCCCATTGGTCTACCGAGCCCGTGCTGACCAAAAAGCATCCATTTCTTCTAATCCTACCTAATCCCATTTTATTCTTTCTCAATCTCAAATTATAATGGGTACCATGCAGAGCATTCATTCAGGAATCGTTCCTGTTTGTGCTATGAAAGACAGAGCTGTTTCATACAGTCAGTGTTTAATCTCATGTTCATGTGATTTAACTGCGTATATTTTTAGACTACAGTTCTGCATATTTCAACAGGCCCCCATCCTTCTTTACATTTGTCATGTTTATCATTTAGAATGGCTGACATTTATCTATATATATTACTAAAACTCTCATCTTGTATATTTGTGGATTTGTGGATATATTTGTTTTGTGGGTTTGTGGTTATATTTGTTCCCGAAATACAGCCAAAACGGTACATGATAGCGCATCAATTTTAGGCTCACCCTACTCGCCATTCACCTGCGGTATCGATTGATCAAGTTTTTTTACATTTTAAAAGCAATTAACTTAATAAACTTTATTAAATGCGCTCCTGGCGTGCCCCGCACCGGACCTTCCTCCCGTAGTGCAGCGCGGCGGCAAAGGGTCAAAGAAAATGGCCATTGCCGTCGAGCTGCTGCTGCAGGAGAGGTTTGCACCCAACGGGTCCATGGCTCGCTCTGGCCGCCGCAATGGCCGGGATGTGTAGCTCCCTTTCCTCTTGCCCAGCACGGCTCCTGGGTAGACTCCCCGGCCGGCAACAGGTCCACGGGTCGTCAGTTGGGGGAGAGGTTTGGGCCCAACGGGGGTTGCCGGGCCCGCAGGAGAGGTTTGGACCCAATGGGTCCACGCCCGTCTAGTGATAAATTAAATTTGGAAAAGCTGTCTGTTCTTTATTCACTTACAAGTTTAGTCTTACAGATGCTCATTTTACATCTTAGTTGCTTTCATAATACTCTTATCGCATGAAAACTACCTGAATAAAATTACCTAAGCGTCTTTAAACAAGCCCTCTGATCATTATCACCACCGGTAGTTAAAAATCGCTTGGTGTGCATTCTTGTCCTCATTTTTGATCAATTGTTACTCATTTGTTTTTTCACAAATTCTCTCGAGATCATACATATTCCTTATGTAAGAAGGAACTGCAGATGCTGGTTTAAACCCAAGACATACACAACAAGCTGGAGTAACTAAGCGGGACAGGCAGCATCTCTGGAAAGAAGGAATAGGTGACGTTTCGGGTCTTGACCCGAAAAGTCACCCATTCCTTCTTTCCAGAGATGCTGCCTGTCCTGCTGAATTACTCCAGCTTTTTGTGTCTATACATATTCCTTGTCATGCTTTGAATTAAAATTTAACATTCTTACCTGGAGCTCGTCTTATTTACAGATCCTTAGTAAAAGCTGTGTAGGAAAATAACTGCAGATGCTGGGACAAATCGAAGGTATCACAAAATGCTGGAGTAACTCAGCAGGTCAGGCAGCATCTCTGGAGAGAAGGAATGGGTGACATTTTAGGTCGAGACCCTTCTTTGGTAAAAGCTAAATGCTCTTAGTTGTATTTTAAAACATGCACATGGCCAATCATTATTCCTTTGACTTTCACTGTTAACACCATTTAAGCCACCAAACTTTAAATGCATTCAATAATTAAAATGAGATATGTCTTTTTGAAGCTTATTTCCCGAGAAAAGCATTACTATCTTTGCTCATTCAACAATTTGACTAAAAAAAATATTCTCTGCTGTAACCCATTTTGATATCCATTTGATTTGTAAATAGGTGGGACATTTATTTGACCATTGGTAAACCTGGGATTTCAAAGCTTTGAGTCTAAACATGAGAGGTTTAATGTTACATAAAGGTAAATTTGGTTTTGATTATCCTGTGGTGAAATGTAGTCCATCTTTTAGAACCAATAATGGGATAACATAGAACTAATGAATGGGTGGTTGATGGTCGGCGTGAATTCGGTGGACCAAAGAGCCTGTTTTCACAATGTATCTCTAAATTAAACCAAACTATATGTAAAGCATGATTGTCCAGTAGAAAAACACATGCATAAAGGATGCAACAGTCTACATACCCAGATTGAGGCCTATTATCACTGAGACTTCGTAGTATGAATAGAGGCAGTGAAATTGGCCTTGTGTATTGGACCAGGTGTGTGTAGGTGGAAGGGGAGTCCAGTGGCGATTCCAAGCAGCAGGTCAGGTCCAGTGTGATTTTGGCTGCTTCTAATTTTTTATATACCAACAGCTGAATGCATCTTTTGACATTTGTACTCAATTTAGAAAATAAAAGAGTTGTGAAATCAAATTGCAAGATCAAGTCATGAAAGAAGTGACACTTTAAGTTGTATGAGGGCTAATGTTTTCAAATTTCAAATCAGTAAAAGCAGTAATCAATCAATTAAGAATCAGTTAGGAATAATTGTAAATTCACTTTCTATAAGATAAGTTTGAATGTTTTTGGATATATCATACATCAATGTGCTCATAATTTTTTATTATTTCTCCTTAGATGAAGGAACTGGAGATTCCTGTCTTCTCTTAGTCCTGCTGTGTATTGTCACCGTACTTTTTAGTGTCCTAGGAACAGCGCTTTATTGTACATTTGGAGATCTGGAGTCCAGTGTATGCAGAGACTTTACAACACAGATGGATTTTTACTATACTCAGTTCCAACAAGGTATCGCAAAAGTGAAGCACTGGTTGCTGTTTTCTTAAATAACAGTATGAACACATATGGTTGAAATCATTGTGTAAATAGGAATTCAGATGGACGACAATGAGCAGTTAATCATCTTGATGCTTGCACTGCAGTGCACTAACTACTGTGGAATGTAACTGGCATTAGGCCACAACACAAGAACTTAAATAATGAAACTTCAGACCTCAACAAAACTCATAGCTTGTTGACATGACTTAATAGCTTGATACACAAGGAAGACTGAAGATACAACATGGTCAATAATGTTCGCTGACTACATATGAATAGCAGGCTTGTCAATCATTTTCAGAAGAAATTCGTTTTGTATAATTTGCTTGTTAGGATACTCTGCACTTAAGGATATAATAAATTGGATTCATAATTTATCATGTGAATGACAGTTACAGTAGATAATTATGCACTTGATTTTTGTTTCTGTTTTTACATTGCTCTTTTTAAGAAAAATCATGCTATCTATAGGTTTTGATTGCATACATATTTTTATTGGTTAGATTCCTTCACCCATGTCTCTTTCTCAATTATAACTTTTTTCTAATCAGCATCAGTGATTATGCTATCTGATAATCTTACTTTGTTGACAATCTATTTCCTTCTGCAGTTAAAAAATGCAAATATACAAATGATTGAATTTTAGAGAAGATTATTATTGAAGGTTAGAAATATACATTGTCATTGTTCATTTAGCCATGTGACAGGATATTCACTGATTATTGGTGCATCATTTTCTATTATTTGCTGCTGTTACTGATTGGTCAAATATAATAATTCTGATTTAGACTGTAGGAGTGAATGTAAATTATAACTTTGAGGCAGTGAGCTCCATCTATATGTTTATTGTTACATTTGCTTTCATTTCAAACAATGGGGAAATAGTTGTTCAAATTTGTTATGCTTTGTGATGCTTTCTGATTATTTTGTTATATTTACAGAAGTAGAGTAAAACATTCAGGACATTATTCTTTTCAGACCTACTGTCAGTGAAATGATCACGGTTAACATTTATAATTTCTCAATATAGTAGATTCTTGCTTCAATGTGGGGAGAAAAGGGATAAGCAAATGAAGAAGAATATCTAAATAAAGGCTGATTTCAACCAAAAGCACAAACTTGGTGAAATTATCCTGGCTATTTCTTTACATCCTTCTGGACAGCATTACTTCTGTTTGTAATTAAGGTACCAGTCCTCTAGCAAATTTGCCAATGGACTCATTTCACTGAACTTTCATAATTACATCTAACTTACAATGCCCTCCATAATGTTTGGGACAAAAACCCAACATTTATTTATTTATTTGCCTCTGTGCTCCACAATTTGAGATTTGTAATAGAAAAAAATCACATGTGGTTAAAGTGCACATTGTCAGATTTTATTAAAGGCCATTTTTATACATTTTGGTTTCACCATGTAAAAATTACAGCTGTGTTTATACATAGTCCCCCCCATTTCAGGGCACCATAATGTTTGCGACACAGCAATATCATGTAGTCATGTTTAGTATTTTGTTGTATATCCTTTGCATGCAATGACTGCTTGAAGTGTGCGATTCATGGACATCACCAGTTGCTGGGTGTCTTCTCTGGTGATGTTCTGCAGCCATCTTTAGCTTATGCTTGTTTTGGGGGCTAGTCCCCTTCCGTTTTCTCAGTGGTGACTCAAGAATTAACCATTTTTTAGCTTTTAAAAACTCCCTTGTTGCTTTAGCAGTATGTTTGGGATCATTGTCTTGCTGTCGAATGAACCGCCAGCCAATGAGTTTTGAATCATTTGTTTGAACTTGAGCAGATAGGATGTGTCTATACACTTCAGAATTCATTATGCTACTACCATCAGCAGTTGTATCATCAATGAAGGTAAGTGAGCCAGTACCTTCAGCAGCCTTGCATGCCCAGGCCATAAAACCCCCACCACCGTGTTTCACAGATGAGGTGGTATGCTTTGGATCTTGGGCAGTTCCTTCTCTCCTCCGTACTTTGCTCTTGCCATCACTCTGACATAAGTTAATCTTAGTCTCATCTGTCCACAAAACCTTTTTCCAGAACTGTGGTTGCTCTTTTAAGTACTTCTTGGCAAACTGTAACCTCGCCATCCTATTTTTGCAGCTAACCAGTGGTTTGCATCTTGCAGTGTAGCCTCTATTTCTGTTCATGAAGTCTTCTGCGGACAGTGGTCATTGACAAATCCATACCTGACTCCTGAAGAGTGTTTCTGATCTGTCGGACAGGTGTTTGGGGATTTTTCTTTATAATAGAGAGAATTCTTCTGTCATCAGCTGTGGAAGTTTTCCTTGGCCTGCCAGTCCCTTTGTGATTAGGAAGCTTACCAGTGCTCTCTTTCTTAATGATGTTCCAAACAATTGATTTTGGTAAGCCTAAGGTTTGGCTGATGTCTCTATAACAGTTTTATTCTTGTTTCTCAGTCTCATAATGGCTTCTTTGACTTTCATTGGCACAAGTTTGGTCTCATGTTGATAAACAGCAATAAAAGTTTCCAAAGGTGATGGAAAGACTGGAGGAAAGACTAGGTACTGAGAACTCTCTTATACCTGTATTAAGGAGGCAATTAAACACACCTGAGCAATTACAGACACCTGTGAAGCCATGTGTCCCACACATTATGGTGCCCTGAAATGGGGGGTTGATGTATAAACACAGCTGTGATGTCTACATGGTGAAACCAAAATGTATAAAAATGGGCTTTAATAAAATCTGACAATGTGCACTTTAACTACATGTGATTTTTTTTCTATTACAAATCTCAAATTGTGGAGTACAGAGGCAAATAAATAAATGACGGGTCTTTGTCCCAAACATTATGGAGGGCACTGTATGTGTGTTGAACATTTGTGTTCTGCAAGAGAAAACTTTCTCTCAGATTGGTATATATTGATTGACTTTGTTGTATTCTAAAGTTAACTTGATTTCTATTTTAAGGCAGGGACACTGTTTTCCTTGCCGAGTCCTGGTCACAAAAGTGTCCTGCAGCATCAGGCTTCCACTTTGAATAGACTTAGCAGGATGAGGTTTAAAAAGTTAATTTTATTATTATGGAGGTACATTGCATCACAAAGCACAATATTGTAACACATGCACTATTAGTTCATAGTTTTATCACCTTTATTGTTTGAAATATTCATCTTGTATATTAAGAAATTATAATTCAAACCCACAGAATTAATTTTAGAAAATGGGAAATACATTTTGAAAAAATAAGAGCAAGTCTCTATCCAAATGTATGCATATACTGTTTACTAATGTTTGAAAATATTTGAATAATTATCTCATCCTCATTGTCACTGCATAGCACTTTAAGTCTTGCTCTCTTTACAGATTTCTACTAATTTGTTGGCACCTGCAAACATTATTTATTGCAATCAATTACACAGTGTTTGAAATTTATATTCGGTTGGTCAGTACTAAAAGAAATGTTAACATTTAATGTTGTTTTGCTGTTTACTGTGATTTTTTTTCCCCTTTGTAAATCATACATTATTTCTGCATTTAGCTAGTTGTCACTGGTAGTTAACAGAGAGCGGTCATGATTATGCTCCTCGGATATAAACTTATTTCTAGACTCCTTCAGACTCTTTAGTAAAAGGCCTTAAATTTTAGCAAAACAACTTTTAACTTTAATGTCTAAAGTTGCTAACTTTAAACGTCAACTGTAATATAGTGCATAATAAAAGGCGGTATACAATAGCCATGTTACTGGCTGGTTCAGTACACAACTATAAATTAAAGGTATGAAACTTAATTTATTGAATATAGATTGTATGTAGAGCAAATCATTCGGATTTATTTTCCTCCTGTTTTTGTAAATTCTAGCATGTAAAATTTCAGAAATCTAAGATTTGAACAATGTCATCTTAGGTTACTGCAGCGGAGTTCTTAATGTGTGAATCGTTAAAACATTTCTGTTCATTTTGTATTGTGGAAGACTTTTGGGATTGTTCACAAGAAATGTATAAAGGTAATCACAAGCATGATATGAAGCTTAGTAATTGTATCACTGCATTGATTTAAAATGCAAAATGACAGAGAATTGTAATTGAAGATGAGCTGGTTGTAAAGTGTTTTACATGATTTCCATGTAAATTGATCATGTATTTTAAGATTACAACTTGTGCGTTGAATCTCCTACAAATAGAAAATGGTGTTAAACGTAATTGATTTTTATTTGGTGACTTTTCTGCATTGAGTTCCTCATTTTAAAATCAGTTTATTTAACATACAACTTTCAAACTGCAAAGTTCCAACAATGCAAAGATGTGCTGGTTGATAGATTATTTGCTTATTGTACATTATCCCATGTGTGTGGAGGAGGGGGTTGTTATGCATGTGAGAATAGGTTACAGGGAAATAAGTGGGGGGAATAAGACTTAATAGACAATAGGTGCAGGAGTAGGCCATTCGGCCCTTTGAGCCATTCACCATGATCATGGCTCATCATCCATAATCAGTAGCCCCGTTCCTGCCTTCTCCCCATATCCCTTGACTCCGCTATCATTAAGAGCTCTATCTAACTCTCTTGAAAGCATCCAGGGAATTGGCCTCCACTGCCTTCTGAGGCAGAGAGTTCCACAGCTTCACAATAATGAGTGAAAACGTTTTTCCTCATCTCCGTTCTAAATGGCCTACCCCTTATTCTTAAACTGTGGCCTCTGGTTCGGGACTCCCCCAACATCGGGAACATGTTTCCTGCCTCTAGCGTGTCCAATCACTTAATAATCTTACGTTTCAATAAGATTCCCTCTCATCCTTCTAAATTCCAGAGTATACAAGCCCAGTCGTTCCAGTCTTTCAACATGCGACAGTCCCGCCATTCCGGGAATTAACCTCGTGAACCTACGCTGCACTCCCTCGATAGTAATAATGTCCTTCCTCAAATTTGGAGACCAAAACTGCACACAATACTCCAGGTGTGGTCTCACTAGGGCCCTGTACAACTGCAGAAGGACCTTTTTGCTCCTATACTCAACTCCTGTTACGAAGGCCAACATTCCATTAGCTTTATTCACTGCCTGCTGTTTTCTTTCAGTGACCGATAAACTAGGACACCCAGATCTCGTACTTCCCCTTTTCCTAACTTGACACCATTCAGATATCTGCCTTTCTGTTCTTACCAACAAAGTGGATAACTTCACATTTATCCACATTAAACTGCATCTCCCACACATCTGCTCACTCACACAACCTGTCCAAGTCACCCTGCATCCTCATAGCATCCTCCTCACACTTCACACTGCCACCCAGCTTTGTGTCATCTGCAAATTTGCAAATGTCACTTTTAATCCCTTCATGTAAGTCATTAATGTATATTGTAAATAGCTGCGATCTCAGCACCGAGCCTTATCGTACCCCACTAGTCACTGCCTGCCATTATGAAAGGGACCCATTTATCCCTACTCTTTGTTTCCTGTCTGCTAACCAATTTTCTATCCATGTCAGTACCCTCCTCCCAATACCATGTGCTCTAATTTTGCCAACTAATCTCCTATGTGGGACCTTATCGAAGGTTTTCTGAAAGTCCAGGTACACTACATCCACTGGCTCTCCCTTGTCCATTTTCCTAGTTACATCCTCAAAAAATTCCAGAAGGTTAGTCAAGCATGATTTCCCCTTCGTAAATCCATGCTGACTCGGAACGATCCTGTTACCACTATCCAAATGTTCTGCAATTTCTTCTTATATAATTGACTCCGGCATCTTTCCCACCACCAATGTCAGGCTAACTGGTCTATAATTTCCTGTTTTTTCTCTCCCTCTCATAAAAAGTGGGATAACATTAGCTACCCTCCAATCCACAGGAACTGATCCTGAATCTATAGAACATTGGAAAATGATCACCAATGTGTCCACGATTTCTAGAGCCACTTCGTTAAGTGCCCTGGGATGCAGACCATCAGGCCCCGGGGATTTATCAACCTTCAGTCCTATCAGTCTACTCAACACCATTTCCTGTCTAATGTGAATTTCCTTCAGTTCCTCCGTCACCCGTGGATCTCTGGCCACTAGAACATCTGGGAGATTGTTTAACTCTTAATTCAACTTGCACCCTATGTCCAAGCTACTGTTTGGGGGCCTGTGGATAACTCCCATTCAGGTCTTTTTACCGTTACAATTCCTCAGTTCTGTCCATACTGACTCTGCATCTCCTGATTCTATGTCACCCCTTGCAAGGGACTGAATATCATTCCTTACCAACAGAACGACCCCACCCCCTCTGCCCACCTGTCTGTCTTTTTGATAGGACGTATACCCCTGAATATTCAGCTCTCAGCCCTGGTCTTCTTGCAGCCATGTCTCTGTAATTGCCACAACTTCATACTTGCCAATGTCTAACTGAGCCTCAAGCTCATCCACTTTATTTTTTATACTTCGTGCATTCAAATACAACACTTCAACTTTGGTATTCACCTCCCATCTCACACTGGTCACTATTAGCCCTGACCTTACTCTCTTATCCCTTCTTGAACTTTCCCATTAATTTGGAAGTCTTTTGCAACTTTTCCTGTATTCACTTCACCTTTAACTCCATCTTTATATTCCCAATTTGTCAACCCCTCCCCCCCACTATTTATTTTAAACCCACATATGTAGCACTAGCAAACCTGCCTGCCAGAACGTTGGTCCCCCTCCAGTTAAGGTGTAACCCGTCCCTTTTGTACAGGTCACCATTACCCCTGAAGAGATCCCAATGGTCTATAAATCTAATTCCCTGCTCCAGCCCCTCAGCCATTCATTCATATCCCCCTATCTCCCTGTTCCTGCCCTCACCAGCACGAGGTACAGGACTGCTCCAAGAGCAGGCAAATACTTAATGGGTCTCCTATGTTCATATCATATTATATCATATCATATATATACAGCCGGAAACAGGCCTTTTCGGCCCTCCAAGTCCGTGCCGCCCAGCGATCCCCGCACATTAACACTATCCTACACCCACTAGGGACAATTTTTACATTTACCCAGCCAATTAACCTACATACCTTTGCGAGATATGTGAAAAATATCACATCCCCACCCCACTTGAACTCCCACCTATCATTTCTCTTCCTCCCCTGGCTTGATAATCTGCAACTCTTCAAACTTGTTTCACACATATTGTTATCTCTGGCCTTTGTTCCAAACATCTGCATGTCAATAAAATCCCCCTCGTCTGTGTCAACCTGCCACCCTTTGTCCTGCTTCTCCATTTTTCTATGTTCACCCTCCCTGAAATCAGTCTGAAGGATCTCGACCCAAAACTTCACTTATCCATGTTCTCCAGAGATGCTGCCTGACCTGCTGAGTTAATCCAGCACTTCTGTACTTCAACAGATTAACATTCTTCCTTAAATACTGCACATTGTACTCCAGATATGGTGACTGTTATACTGCCGTAGCCACCACATCCTTTCATATTTAGCCCAAGTAACTATTTTCTCTATTAATGCTTGGGCTATTTTTTTCAACAGATTAATATGCATCAAGAAGGGTCCCAACCCAAAACATCACCTATTCATGTTCTCCAGAGATGCTGCCTGACTCGTTGAGTTACTCCAGCACTTTGTATTTTTCTAAGATGCTACAAGGATCCCTCACAGCATAATCTTGTTCATACATGGCTAATAAGAGTGTTTAAAGACACAAAACGCTGGAGTAATTTAGCAGGACAGGCAGCATCTCTGGAGAGAAGGAATTGGTGACATTTCGGGTCGAGGCCCTTCAGACTGGTTAGGGATAAGGGAAACGAGAGATATAGACAGTGATGTGGAGAGATAAAGAACAATTAATAAAAGTTTTCTTTGCTGTGAATTGGAGTATGGTACTTAAGGATAGGAATTTTTAAATGAGTCATCCATATTCCTTTACTGTACAATTTTCCCAATTCAAGGGTAAGAAGTAATATTTTAAAACTTTCCTTTGATTTCGCCTCCATTATTTAAATCCTTGCCTTATTTTCACTCTTAACCTCATCTGCAACATTTGAGTAATTTGATAAATTTAGCATGGTGAGGGGGAAAAGACAGACCTGTTGAGACTCTGTTCATTCACATAAGTGCATGTAGATTTGGGGATGGGGCAGTATTTTAAGCATAAATACATGAACATGTTTTTCTGTACAATAATGTCTCTGGAACTCTATGTACTGATGTTTCTATGTAACTACTGTAAAAAATACTAGTTCAAATTAGCTGCACATGTCAACTGCAGAGGAGAGGTGAACTGCATCCATGATTGGGAAGTCGATTGGAAGGTGATATTTTAAACCTTTTGGGATGAATGAGCAAATTGGCTTGTAGATTACTTGTACACTGTTGTAAATGTTTATTCTCAATGCCAGCCTATTTGTGGACTAGAATTTTAATCAACATTGTATCAAAAGCTTGGACCTATATTAGTCCTCAGTTTTACATTTTAGTAAATAGTTGCTAAATTTTGTGTCATTACATGCACAATACAGATATCCTCCATTGGTTGAAAATTTATTCCTGTGTACACAATTAAAATGATATGGATCAATGCATGTCTTTTCTACGCTTTCAAAAAAAAGAAATTAGTTTTCAACATCAGCTCTTGGCTCAACATCCACAAACCTACATTGCATTTCACCACCTTCATGCTTCACTGCAGAAGTTTCAGCTTCCAATTGCTTTCCAATTCCAGGTGTGTAGGGGACTGAAGGAGCTTATGGGTATAGAACTGAAGGGCATAGTGGGGTTTGAGAGTCTAAAACTGAAAGGCACAGATTTAAAGTGAAAGGGAAAAGATTTAAAAGGGACCCAAGTGGCAAATATTTCAGAGGTCTGTGTGTGGAACAAGCTGCCAGAGGAAATGGTAGATGCAGGTACAGTTGCAATATTTAGAAGCTAATTTGGCAGGTACATGGATAGGAAAGGTTTGGATAGACATGGACCACCTCCAGTCTTCTGGCAACTCACCTGCGTTTAACAATGATTCATATATAGTTCCTCCAGCACTGTGCTTCACTCAAGCTTCCAACATTTGCAATTCCTTGCATCTCCAATTGTATCTGATCCAGAGCTCTTCATTTATCTGGAGTCCCAATACCCTTTGATATGCCTGATCAGACCTGAGAGATTTGAGTTTGGCACATTTTATGATATCTCACACCACAACCGTAAAATAAACTCTCCTCGGGACATCTCCGTTGTTTCCCCAATTTGTGTCCCCCTCTAGTTAAAAAACAGGAAAAAATCTTCGAGGACCTTGCCCACCTCCTGTGGCTCGACACAAATGACACTTGGTTACTGAGGAGCCCTATTTCTCTCACTGGTTAACCTATTTTGATCCTGACAATCCTATAATCTTTGCATTTGTTCTTCTGATTCCCATCGATTACTTGGGGACTTATAGTACAATCCCAATATGGCAAACATCCCCTTTCCATTTCTTAGCCTCACTGGATAATCACTTAGAGTACTATGGTGTTCTTAATCATTGTAGCAACTCCCTCTCTTACCTCTTATAACCAGAACACCTGTATCCTGAAACATTGCTGCCAATCATGTCCCTCCGTTAGTTATGCTCTCTGCAATGCTACAATGATCCAGTCACAAGTACCTATCTACACATAGTTAATCTGCCTTACCTGTAAAGGCTCTCTTGCTTTGAAATAAATATAAATTAATCAAACAGTCTTCCTCAGTTCTGTCTTTAACCTTTTGCCAGATTTCCTATATTCACACTCTAGGATCTCAGCTGTTTTCCTACCTGTCATTTGTACCAATGTGCACAATGACTTCTGGCTGCCCCTACCCCTCCCCTTTGAAAATCCTCTGCAGCTACTCAGACATACTGGATCCTGGCACCAGGGAGGCAATGCACCCCTGCCGAGAGTCCTGTGGCCATGGAATTTCCTGTCCATCTCTTCCTCATTAATCAATCTAGTGTTCCAATCACTCCAACTGACTTCACCCTTCCCTGCTGTACCTCAGAGCCAGACCTGTATATTGCTGCTCTCCTCTGAATAGTATTCCACATGGAATACTTGTGAGAGGAATTGTCACAGGAAATTCCTGCACTCCTTTCCTGGTGGCAGCCCATCTACTTTCTGCTTGCATCTTGGCATGACTACCTCACTATAACTCCTATGATGCCCTTGTCCTGGATAATCCTGAGGTCATCCTATTATTCACTGAGTCAGGAGCTGCAGCTGGACACTTCCCTCAGGTGTACTTCTCAGAGACATGAAGTTTCCTCGATTTCCCACATCTACAGGAGCATACCACAGCACAACTCCCATCCCAACTGCACTTTGACTAACTGGTGTAAAAAAAAATCCCCCAATTTACTCTGCTCAGCCTCTTCCAAGCAATTCAGGCCAAAGCCTCAGCACCTACACTTAGCACAGCATCTCACCACAGCACAGCCTCTCCTAAAAACAGCTGTACTGCTGGAATTTGTCAGTGACTGAGGGCAGTCACTCTAGGACACTGATGGCTGCTTTTTTATATCTCCAATGCTGCTCTGTTACGTAATTACCAACACTTTTCAGTTGCCAACATTTTCCCTGCGGCCACGTTGGTTCCTTCCAGGTGTTGTAGTTCCATCCCACACATCAAAGATGTGCAGATTTGTAAGTTAATTGGCCTCTGTAAATTGCCCCTAGTGTGAAGGGAGTAGATGTGAAAGTGGGTAACAGAACTAGTGTAGCGGGTGATCGATGGTCAGTGTGGACTTGGTGCGTTGAAGAGCCTGTTTCCATGCTTATCACTAAACTATTAACACTACCAAAGTAAAGGAATTGCAAAGATAACTCCTTGAATTTTAATTCTTTGTAGTGGAAAGTACAACATAGAAAATATATAATTTGTGCAAAAGTATTATAATAAATCATTGATAACATCAAGTGAGCTGATATACTTAGAAATGTCTAATTGGAAGGCAGATAGCTGCATTAAATTTATTGAAATTCCACCAGAAACAAGGTCATGAATTTGCTCTTTTTATACCGCAAAAAGCTGCTCCTTTTAATACAGTCAACTTAAGGAAAACTGGACTTTCAACTGTTTTGATAATTTTTAAAACTTTTCCAGGATGAACATTAACATCCACACACTGAAACTACCTTGATATTTTTGACAATGTGGAACATCACAAGTATGTTTTAACCCAGGACCAATGCTAGATTCAGTGGGTCAGCTGAGACCAACAGGCCAATGACTAGGGCCTGGAATAGCAGGGATGTCCCACCCAAGAGTGAAAATTAGGAGTACAGTGAAATAGGAATGTTGGTCCCATACCTTTTGATTCTTGGGGCCAGAATCCAGCACTGTTGCATTAAAATCAGTTATTCTAGAGACATTAGAATTCTTTCCCCCACAATACTCTTAGGATGAGGAAATAGCCAGTTGTAGAAATTGCATTGGTGAATCATTCTAGGAAGTGGCCAGTTGAATTTCCAGAGCATTGTATTTTATTCCAGGTGAAATCCTATCAATTTAGGCAATTGTTATTCTTCCATAATTGATGCTGAAATCCATTTACTTTCAACATACTTTATTAGAGAACATGATTATTTTGCCCGGTACTAAAAGAGGAAAGCAGCAAGGGATTCAGGTTGCTTGTTTTTGTTGCTACTGTCATAAAATTAATTGAAGTCAAAGCATTCAGCTCAGTTAATATCATTGGAAGATATTACATTTTATCAACTTGGTGAAATGCCTATCACCTTCCCCATATTAAACTACGTGTATAATTTCCTAGCTGTAGGTGGTTATTATTAACCAATTTCTTGCTAGACCTGTTACTGAATCGTTTTTCTGCCTCAGACTTGGTTGTGGTGAACAAGTTACCTATTCTTCAATTTTAAATGAGATTGGATATCAGACTTATTTTGTCAAGTTTCCATTGGGACAATTTGAAATTTAGTTACAATTTTCACCAATCTACTAGATAATGCTTATTACATCTTCAAGGGAATCAAGGAGGTGACCAGAATCTACCCAAGTCATCTTAATATTACCATGACCAATACTGGATGAAGTGACTCATGTGCTCAAATCCACCAATCTGCACCCCAAACCTAGGGACACCCAAAATAAACTATGGTTAAATCAATTCTGAGATAAACACCCAAATGTAGCAAAGGATAACTATACATATCACAGTAAGATTTTACATAGAGTAAATACAGCAAGTTATGATCTCTCTTGAATACACATTCAGTATCTGTTAACACTATATTTTATACATTAAAAAATCTAAGTCTCCTGGAACAAATTCTCATTATCAATATGCAGCAAAAAAACAGGACTACTCATGTGCCTTGTATTTCTTAAGCATACAGAAGAGCCCATTCATGAAATAATTTAGGATGGGCATATTCTAAATTCCATGCAAATAATGTTAAGACAAATTATCCATTTACGGAAATAAAATTAGACTGAAACAGATGCTGTTTTCTCCCCAAAAAATAGAAGTTTTAAAGATTTTACGGCAATGATCACAATCCATCAACAAATTGCAATGTTACTGATTATTTGGTTAAATGAATACATTGGTTACTTGTCCATGAAAATATCCTTGTGATTGCGGGTTTAGAAGAGACTCTTTGTACTGCACCGAAAAGTTGTCTTTAGCACGATATTGAGAAACTTTCATGAAAGCAAGTATTGTCAATATAATCCACACCACCCAAGCACACCAGAGGCCAAACTGAAAAAGGATAATAAATAGATAGTTACCAATGATTAGTTTATACTAATTTTATAAGCAGACTAATTTTAGCACAAGATTTACCTGTGCTGTGCCAAAGTGATCATAGAACAAAGTCGGAACCACATTCAGATTAAGGGGTTGGTCTTGGGCATCTCTGCAACTGAAACAAAATGAACTGAATAGTCATTAATCAAATACACAAGATCTTTTCATCAAAAATGATTTTAAGTGTGGCTTTACACAGTTCAAAATACACGGATAACACAATAAATGTATTGTATTTCCTAGTGCAGGAAGGTTTCAATTTCAGCATGGTAGGGAGCAATCATTTTGCATCTGCCTTGAAATAGGACTTGGTATTTTTCAGACCCATGAACCCAAAACAAACCAGCTCTCAGTGAGAATATGCAGCAGAGGGGAACAAGCTGAATTTCCGATAAGACAATTCACTCTGGTAGATAGGATCCTGCTCTAAGGGAAAGCCCAAGATCAAGATCGTAACTTCAGATGCTACCACAATAAATTTGTATTCAAGTTAATTTTAATTCCACAGAAACCATACCATAACACTTATTTGCTACAGAAATGCAAATCTAGGCAGACAATATCAAATCCAGCATTTATCACCCAATTTTAATTGTCCTGGGAAAAAGTGGTGAGCTAGCCTGCCTTCTTGAACCACTCCAATCAGTGTTGGCAGTGCCTGAACTTTGACATCAATTATGCCATTCTAGCAGTCAGGATGGTTTATGATTAGGCAGGAAATTTTCAGATGGAAATGATCCCATGGACTTACTTCCCTATTCCTTCTAGGCATGTGATATTGAACTTCAGAAGTGCTGATAAAATCCATTTGGAAAAAAATATTTTTTTGCCCCAAAACAAAATGTCAAATTGAACCTCTTCAAATAGCAGCACTTATGATGCAAAAGGAAACAGAGCAACTGCAAACATCTAAAACTGACGATCTAGTCAGATGAGAGTCACTAGCAGTCTTCCTGTAGGGCCTGAGCTAGAGGGAAGTTAGGCAAGCTAGGACTTTATTCCTTGTAGTGCAGGAGGCTGAGGCTTTAGAGAGGTGTAAAAAATCACGAGGGGAAGAGATACAATGAATGCAGAGAATTATCTTCCTCTCTGGGAAATCAAGTTTGGTTGCACACATTTATTCTAGTTAATCATTTAAGTTTGAGTTTAAAACTTCAAGATCATGTAAGAGGATCTATTGTAAAGTATTTACACGATTCCTAGTTTAAATATTTGTTGATATTTTACAGCACCAAAGTCACCAGGTTCAAGATTCTCAAGCAAATGCTTGAATCCCAGCAAATTTGCCGATTTGACTCTTAAGCAATTTTTTTGTGAATCCTGATGATGGTTGTGCAAGATTACTGCCGTTCACCAGTGCAGAAGCTGGGGAATCCACCTGCCAAACCATTTGAGTGAAGAGGTATGACTGAGAGACGAGGATTATTTGCTTCTTAAACAATGAATTTAGTGGTTTTTGTTTTAGTACATTTAAATGATTTAATTTACACTTGCTATTTTTTCCAATTGTTTTTTTTTTTTAAATGCTTTTAAGTGTTTGAATGTCAGAAAGATGTTCTAGCTGACAAAATCTGGTGGCATAGCTTTGCCAGTTATTAAACTTTTCAGTCATTTCATGGGTGGGTTTCTGTTCCATAATTCTGCTACTGTACCATTTCAGATCACACCCATAAGCAGACAATGACAGATTTACTAAAGGCACTTTGATTTGCATATACAAGAGCAGCTCACTATTGACAGGAAATTCTAGCCATACTTATTTCCATCACAAATTTCTATCACCATTTCATACCTGATTGTTACATTACCCTTGTCGGTGACCGAACTGCACCATATTTTAAGCCCATCACTCACGGTAGCACTAGCAACCAGCATCAATAAGGTAGTGGTGCAGCTAAGAAGCATGCTTATAAATTCTGAAAAGGCCGATCTACAAATGTAAAACACATTAAGATGACATTTAACCATTGATCAAAATCTTTAAAAAAGAGAGCATTGGAATAACTCCGTAGATCAGGCAGCATCTCTGGAAGACATGGATAGGTGACATTTCAGGTCAGGACCCTTCTTCAGATTCACTTTTTTTGTAAGCCGACATCTGCAGTTTCTTGTGCAACCACAATCTTCAAGTCCCTATAGCGTGTTTCAATTATTTATTAGGTGGATAGCCAGAATAACCAATATTTTATACTCCTTCAATTTCAGTAGATTTGTGATAAACCAACATCCAAAGCAGTAGCTCTATCCTCTTAGATGAACAATGAATCTTCATAATGCAGCTCCAAGACAAACCAAAATTTTAAAGCATTAAGCCCTTTTTGTAAATGACAATATTACTGGCAAGTTGGTTCTTGAAAGGCGATGGCAAGCTCCCAGCTTGAACCACTGCAATCCTCAAGGTGAAAGTACTCAAAATAGGGAGTGTTCCACAATTTAGCCACAGTAACAATGAACATACTTCAAAGTCAGGGTGATGTGTATATGCAGGGGAAAATGTAGGTGGCCACATCACTTTGTGCCCAAATGCCTTTTCCTTCTTATTAGTGGAGCTGTAAGTTCAGCAGATGCTGTCAATAGTAGTTTCAACCAATAACCACAGTGCATTTTGTGGATCATAGTGGCAAACAGGGTTAGCATGAGCATTTGCCAATTAAACCACTTCTTGAGGGCAGAATGGACCACCTGGAAGACCATAAGCCACCCTACATTAGTTGGATAGTCAAGACCCAAATGGGGTTGTGCTACAATACTAGAGACACGCAATTGGAACCAGGAGCAATTACTTTTAGTCCACTCACTGCTAAAAGCCAGTCTGTGGTCCCAATGATTGAAAGAAACAAATTAGAGAAAACATGGATTTTAAAAAACACTTCAAACTCCCTGATTGTTCAATATTTAGTTTAGTTTAGTGAAACAGCATGGATACAGGTGCTTTGGCCCACCGAGTCCTCGCCACTCTGCACTCTGATCTCTGCACTCTAATATTATCCTACACACACTAGGGACAATTTAACCAAACCAATTAGCCTACAAACTTGTACACCTTTGGAGTGTGGGAGGAAAACCCACACAGGTCATGGGGAGAACATACAGACTCCATACAGGCAGCGCCTGGGTCTCTGGCGCTGTATGTTAGCAACTCTACCTCTGCGCCACCCATAGAATAGCCATCATAAATGAAAATATTCTATATAATAGAATGGAATTATGCTTTTAACATCTGAAAAAGATCAAATACTTATTGTAAGCTTGTATGCACATTGTGAACACGACGTAAAACTGATTACTAGATTTCCTCCTTTATAAAACACCCGAGTTTACAAATAAATATTTAATAGTGACAGGAAAAACGGAACATTTTATTTAAGATTGTGCAGGGATGCCCTTTACTCACTGGAGTACATAGGATCAGCATCTTAGATGATCAAAAGGATGGTCAGGGATCAAACACACTGCTGAAAGAACTCAGCAGTACAGGCAACATTTGTTTATGGAAATGAACAGATGGCATTTTGGGTCAGGTCCCTTCTTCAGATTGATGAGAGTAGAGGGGAGATAAGATAGTAGAAAAGGGTGAGGGGAAGAAACAGGGCAAGAGCTGGTAAGGAGTGATTGTTTGGCAAATGATTCAAGTGGGGAGAAAAAGGTGGAGATAGTAACCAAGGCTGGAGGTGATGTGAAGACAGAACAGGTGCAAATGGAGAAGTAAAGAATGAAGTGTAGAAGTGGGGGGGGGAGATGGTTGGTAGAAGGGGGAAAATGGGGTACCTGGAGAAGGGAAAAAGCAGAAGGGGAGGCAGAGAAAGGGGGCAAACGGGGGGGGGGGTGAAAAAGGTTCATGCAGACATGGAGCTGTCAGTGGGGGGTGGGGGTGCCCGAAATTGTAGATCTTAATCTTCATGCTGTTAGGTTGTAGGCTCAACAAGCAGAGTAAGAGGGGCTGTTCTTCCATATGATGAAAGCTGAATTACAGCAGCTAGCAACCAGGAGCTCCAAGATAATGCAGCAGTTTTCTGGCTGGAGAATACAGACCTAGACAGCATTCAATTTATATTTGAGATGAAGAAAAGTGTTTACAGAGGATTACAAATTTTCAATTCTCAGTCTGAGTTTAGAAATGCAATTGCCAAGTACAAGATTGTCAGATGGATATATAGATCAGGTAGGGAAGTGGAGCCAAGACTGACACCCCCCCCCCAACTTTAATAAATTGCCAGAGCAGATTCTTATCTGGTTAATTGTGCATGTCTCTATAATGTACCCT
This sequence comes from Rhinoraja longicauda, assembly GCF_053455715.1. Taxonomy (NCBI): domain Eukaryota; kingdom Metazoa; phylum Chordata; class Chondrichthyes; order Rajiformes; family Arhynchobatidae; genus Rhinoraja; species Rhinoraja longicauda. The sequence goes on along the minus strand of NC_135961.1, from coordinate 44,701,398 downwards.
TGCAACTACACGAGCTAAACACTCCCGCCGGCTGATAACAGCGGGGAAGAAACGGCTCTTGAATCTGATAAGTGATTGCAAGTTTTTATATCTTTTGTGCCCAAATAGGAAAAAAGATGATGAGGAAGGAGTGAGATTTTTGTCCTTGTTTTCCAGGCGTCGCGGCGGGGAAGAGGGAGTCCGCTGGAGTTTTAGCCTGGCCTGTCCGCCGTTCCGGGCAATGGGGAAAAAGCCACACCGTTGCGGGCTGTGCGGTTGGTCTTTCGCCCGGCTGCTGGGTCATCTGCGCATGCATGAGGTCGAGCTGTTGTTCAGATGCGAAGTGTACGGAAAGGGCTTCGGGCACTCCTCGAATTTGACGGCAACGACACAGGCACACCGGCCCTTCCAATGTAAGGCATGTAGCCTCGGCGCTGCTGCAATTTTGGTCTCCGAATTTGAGGAAGGATATTCTTGCTATGGAGGGCGTGCAGCGTAGATTCACTAGGTTAATTCCCGGAATGGCGGGACTGTCGTATGTTGAAAGGCTGGAGCGATTGGGCTTGTATACACTGGAATTTAGAAGGATGAGGGGGGATCTTATTGAAACATATAAGATAATTAGGGGATTGGACACATTAGAGGCAGGAAACATGTTCCCAATGTTGGGGGAGTCCAGAACAAGGGGCCACAGTTTAAGAATAAGGGGTAGGCCATTTGGAACGGAGATGAGGAAGAACTTTTTCAGTCAGAGAGTGGTGAAGGTGTGGAATTCTCTGCCTCAGAAGGCAGTGGAGGCCAGTTCGTTGGATGCTTTCAAGAGAGAGCTGGATAGAGCTCTTAAGGATAGCGGAGTGAGGGGGTATGGGGAGAAGGCAGGAACGGGGTACTGATTGAGAGTGATCAGCCATGATCGCATTGAATGGCGGTGCTGGCTCGAAGGGCTGAATGGCCTACTCCTGCACCTATTGTCTTTTGTCTAACACTGCACGCTCCGCACCTGAAGGGCCGTTTGGCCGGTGCGTCCGCAAACTTCGCAGCCGAACGGCCGCTCCCGCCCGTGGCTGCGCTGGCGGTTGGCTCTCAGCTGCAACGGACTGCCGAAAGTTCGGCCGTGAGACCTCGTAGGCGAACGGGGTCTCGCCGCTGTGCAAGAGCCAGGTAGCCGGCGCTGCAGAAATAGCGGAACGGGAGCCGCCCGCTCCGGGCCGCGCAACTGTACCGCGACAGCCCCGAGCGGGTTGCGAATAACTGGCCGCCGGTGGATGCGACGGTGTTGCGCCAACTGCGGCCGCAAGGGGAAGAACTCGCCGCAGAGCCTGTAGCGGAATTCTTGCTCGCCGGTGTGCAAGCGCCAGTGTTGCAGCAGCGCCGAGGCTGCATGCCTTGCATTGGAAGGATCGGTCGCCGGTGTGCCTGTGTTGGTGCCTCGCTAAATTCGAGGAGTGCCCGTCGCCCTTTCCGCACACCTCACATCTGAACAACAGCTAGACCGAATGCGTGCCCAGATGGCCCGGCAGCTGGGCGAAAGTCCAGCCGCACAGTCCGCAACTGTGTGGTTTTTTCCCCATTGCCCGGAACTGCGGACAGGCCATGGACTCCAGCGGACTCTCTCTTCCCCGCCGCGACACCTGGAAAACAAGGGCAACAATCTCACTCCTTCCTCGTCGACTTTTTTTTCCGATTTGGGCACAAGATATAAAAGTTTGCAATCACTTATCACCAGATTCAAGAGCCGTTTCTTCCCCGCTGTTATCAGCCGGCGGGAATGTTTAGCTCTTGTGACCTATGACCTGCGCGTGCGCGGTCGAGATACCGAGCTCGCTGATTGTGCATCTTGATTTAGGTTTTATGGAATTGATCACACGAGTTGGAGGCAATGACTGTATATTTAAATAAATCAGATTTAAACTCGTTAACCCACAGGACTTTGAGTTACAATTTTGTTCCTTTGATAGTCAAACAGTAGGTTAACTCCAAATTCACTTCAAACATGCACACCAAAATTATCCACCCAGTCCTGCCAAACTGTTGCCATATTTGTATCGGGCCTTGTTTAGAGATAAAATGTCAGAAACATTCAGGTCAGGCTGGAATTATAGAAGAGGAAAACGCACATAAACTGTAGCAACAAATAACTGCAGGTGCTGGTTTATACCAAAAAAAGACATACAGTGCTGTTATCACAAAATGTTGGAGTAACTCAGCAGGTCAGGCAGCATCTCTGGAGAGAAGGAATGGGCGACGTTTCGGGTCGAGACCCTTCTTCATACTGAAGAATGCATCAGTCTGAAGAAGGGTCTCGACCCAAAACGTCACCCATTCCTTCTCTCCAGAGATGCTGCCTGACCTGCTGAGTTACTCCAGCATTTTGTGATACCTTCGATTTGTACCAGCATCTAGTTATTTTCCTACATAGTGTTGGAATAACTCAGCGGGTCAGGCAGCATATCTGGAGAAAAAGGATAAGTGACGTTTCGGGTCGGGACCCGAATATTCTGCAGCCAGAAGAAACTGCCACATGATTCCTGGGTCGGGGGAACTGCTTCTCTTTTCATAAACTATGCCTTAATTGCCGAATACTAGAATTGTTCTAGAAATTTGGACAGTTGTTGAGTATTTGTTTGCAAACATAGTTACACAATTAAACGTCAATGAAACTTTGCAGACTGACGAAGATCAAACTTCTTGATAAGAAAAAAATCGTTTCCAACATGGTTAGAAATCAAATGCAAAGGGTGATGAACGAAAGCAGCAAGGCGAGTGCTTACTCCTCGAAGCCTTTGTAGAGGGTGTAGGTGCTCCTGAACCCCTGTAGCGCGGAGTAAACGCAGCTGAAGATGCTGATGAAGAGGCAGAAGCGACATGCGGACACTGGACCCCAGCGCAGCAAGCGGAAGCACTGCGTCTGCGCGCACCCGGCGGAGCCCTCGCTGGCGTTGTGCTGCTGCCAGCGGCCCGCCGCGTACAACAGGCAGCGGCCGCGCAACTCATGCTGATCCTGGCCCAGCGGCACCGCCGCGAACAGGGCGAGGATGAAGGAAAGCAGGTAGGAGGTGCACTGACAGAACAGGAGCCCGTTGTTGATTCCTATCATCGCCACTGGCTGAAGAAAGGCTTATTTGCTGGATACTGTCTGCGGTGAGTTCAGGCCAACGGGGACCCGCCTTCAACCGCTCGCCGCCGCGTCCTCGTGCTGTTACCCGCGCGCGGGCGTCAGACCGTTCAAATAGAGGCGGGTAACGGGGGGGCATGGCCGCGGGGTGGAGCCTCATTAAAGGGACAGCCTCCCTCCCCCTGAGGCGAAGGGAGGAACTGCAGACGCTGGTTAGCACCGAAGAGGGACACAAAATGCGGGACAGCGAGTCAGGCAGCATGCCTGGAGAAAAGGAATGGGTGACTCTTCTTGAATAAGGGAGACACACAAAGAAGAGTGTCGACCCGAAACGTCGCCTATTCCTTTTCTCCAGGGATGCTGCATGACCCGCTGAGTGACTCCAGCATTTTGTGTCTCTCATCATAGTCTGAAGATGGGTCCCGACCGGAAACATCACCTATCCATGTCCTCCAGAGAGATACTGTCTCATCTGCTGAGTTAGTCGAGAACTTTGCGTTGATTTTTTTGTATTGCAGTCATATTTAGCAGTGGGCGGAGTCTGTGATTCAACAACAAACACTGGTATTTCAGTCTAAAGAAGGGTCTCGACCCGAAATATCACCAATCCATGTTCTCTAGGGATGCTGCCTGACCCCTGATTTACTTCTGCACTTTGTGTCCTTTTGTGTATTAACTTGTATCTACAGTTCTTTGTTTCTACAGGTGGTTCTACTGTAATGAAGACACACGAAACGCAGAATCTTGAGCCAAACAGAAAGTGCTGCGTTAACTCAGTGGGTCAGACAGCATCTGCGAAGGGCGTTTCGGAGTGGGATCCTTCCTCAGAGTTTTTAGTTCTCCATAACGTGTGTTTCCATAACCCGATTTGGATGTAACACGTGTGATGAATTATGTAACACTATTTGCATTAAGTGATTGGTTACAGCGCAATTTTCAAGGGGAACTAGAGAATCACTTAAAAGTTACTTTGGAAATTGACAAGTAGGAAAAAAGCTATCTTGGATTTAAACAGTATAGGGAAAAACTGTTTCCATATAACCTCCCTGCAGTAATCAAACACCATTATCGCTTAAGATCACAACTGCTACTTTAACTGCGGATAGCCACTGAAATTGACAAGCAATCACTTATATTGATATTTGTGCAACTGATGTTCTTTCAAATAATGTTATAGCCGTTGGTATATTTGGCTTGCAATACAGAAATAAACTTAATCCTATGAAAAGACCTTTATTTTTGAAAATCTTTAAGAAACAACAGTCCTTATTTCCAGTGCAGAACAAGGAACTGCAGATGCTGGTTTATACCAAAGATAGCTACAAAGTGCTGGCGTAACTCAGTGGGTCAGACAGCATCTATGGAGAAAAAGGATAGGTGACATTTCGGGTTGGGATGATTCTTTAGACTTGACTTGAGTCCCGACCCGAAATGTCACCTATCCCTTTTCTCCAGAGATCTGCCTGACCCACTGTGTTACTCCAGCACTTTGTGTCTATCTTTGTCCTTTTTCCCAGGGTAGGCGAGTCAAAAATTAGAGGGCATAGATCTAAGTTGAGGATTTAAAGGGGACCTGTGGGACAGCTTTTTCACTAAGTGAAATAAATAAGTGGAATTAGCTGCCAGAGGAAGCAGAAGCGATTAGTAAAATAACAACATTTTAAAGATATTTAGACAGATACATGAATAGGAAAAGTTTGGAAAAATATGGGCCAAATGCAGACAAATTGGACTCGCTTAGGTTGGCAACTTGGTCAACATCAATGTTGGGCCAAAATACATTTTCAGTGCTGTATGACTATGACTTTATATGCTGCATTTCTATTTTTGGATTGTATCTAGAGTACTGTAGCTAAATTACTGTACAGTCATGAGGCCTTCATCGTTGATCCAGATACATGAGTTTATGTCCCATGACGGCAGCTGGGGAATTTAAATGTTATTAATTAAATATATCTAATGAAAAAAATGACTATCCATTTTACTATTTCACTGTGAAATCTCATCATAGCATGCTGAATTTGAAGAGGTTTTCCTCCTCTCTGATGGAAGTTCCCTTGCACTGCTCCCCCTCTGTGGTTTCTATTGCTCGTCTGTTCTTTGACATTCAAGGTATCAGCCCAAAACCAACAATTCCTTACTATCTTTGGGAATCCCATGGAGGTTGACTTGTTTTCACTCTAGTTCTGAGGTGACTGATGAGTTCCCTGGGAGATCTTCAGACAATGGATCTGCCAGGGCAAATAGATGAGTTGTTTAATATGTTGTGCACTCAGCTCCTAGGTGTTACCATGTGAGAGAATTGAGGTGTCTAATGATCCATATTTTCCAAGGTCTTGATATTGATCATGAATGTCGGAGAATGTTGGAAGATGTTGCCTTCTGGGTGTTTCGTCCAAAGCCCAGGTGAAGATTTCTAATTTTGGAGTGGAGATGGTTGTCCTCAACCTGTGCATTAATTCCACTCCAGCAGAAAGCTTGTTCGAGGTGAAGTACATTATAGAGTAAGATTGAGGATTGGTGCAATGATGTAGAGTTGCTTGATCTTTAATTGGCTTGGTTGACTCTTAACTGTTTCCTCAATTCAGGGACAACTATGAATATGCAAATAAATACGGGCACGGCCAGTAATGCTCACATCAATTAAGTATTAAATAGTTCCACATTTTCTTTGGGATCTCCCAATGCCCAATGGGCAAATACAACAATATCTTTGTAATAAAACGGGGAAGGCGGCTCAACCGTGGCTTACAAGGGAAATTAGGGATAGTGTTAAATCCAAGGAAGAGGCATATAAATTGGCCAGAGTAAGCAGCAAACCAGAGGACTGGGAAAAATTTAGAATACAACAGAAGAGGACAAAGGGGTTAATTAAGAGGGGGGAAATCGAGCATTAAAGAAAGAAAGCTTGTGGAGAATATAAAAACTGACTGTAAAAACTTATTTAGATATGTGGAGGAAAAGATTAGTGAAGACAAATGTAGGTCCCTTACAGTCAGAAACAGGTAAATTTATAAAGGAAAACAAGGAAATGGCAGACCAGTTAAACAAGTAATTTTGTGCTGTCTTATCTGAAAATCTCCCAGAAATACTAGGGGACCGAGGATCTAGTGGGAGGGAGGAACTGAAGGGAATCCACATTAGTCAGGAAATGGTGTTAGGTAAACTGTTGGGACTGAAAGCAGATAAATCCCCAGGGCCTGATGGTCTGTACCCCAGAGTACTCAAGGAGATGGCCCTAGAAATCGTGGATGCATTGGTGATCATTTTCCAATGTTCTTTAGACTCTGGATCACTTCCTGTGGACTGGAGGGTAGCTAATGTAACTCCACTTTTTAGTGTAAAGAGAAAATTATCAGAGTGGAGAATAGTGTTACAGCATTATAACATTCCAGTTATGGAGAAAAAGGTCCTCAGTAAGGTAGGTTGGAAGAGTGGGACCACACCCTAGATTACGGAGGGATCATTCAGTCTGATAACAGTGGAAAAGTGGTTGTTGCTGAATCTGGTGGTATACGCTTTGTAAGAGGGGAAAAGGGAATGACTGCAGTGAAAAAGTTGATTATGTTGGCTACTTTCCCAAGGCAGCATGAAGACTAGATGGAATCAGTGGTTGGGAGGCTGACCTGTGTGATGGATTGGGCGTGCACAACTGGCTGCAATTTCTTGTGGTGTTGGGCTGAACTGTTGACAAACCAAGCTGTGATGTATCTTGCTAGTATGCTCTTTGTGATGCATCTGTAGAAGTTGGTAAGGGTCATTGGAGATATGCCAAACCTACTTGTCTCTGAGGAAATATAGGTGTTTTCTTGTGCATTTTAGGCCATCGCTTCAATGTGGTTGGAGACACCTACCAAATTCTGCTTGGTTTAATCATCTTGCTCTGTCAATATTGAGGAAGGTAAAGTCACCCACTTCAACAACCCTGTGGTTCTTGCATCCTTCCACATTCTGTCCACATATCTGATCCTCTAACTTGTGCTGACTATTGGCCAGGTTAACCCTCAGATAGTGGCTAGGGAAGGGAAGGAATGTATTTGTTTTTCAATGCTTTCCAGCCATGTATCATTAGCAAATTGGAGATATTATACTTGGACTCCTCGTGTAGATTGTGAACATTGGAGACCATGTAGATTGTGAACATTAGAGGCCCCAGACCGATCTTTGAGGCATTCCAATAGACATAGCCTCCCAAATCCTGAATTATATTCTCTGACTGTTAACCTATCCTTCAATCCACCCCCCTCCTCCCATATTTACAATCAGGTCAGTACCACAGAGGAAAGACGGAAGATAAGTCAATCATGGTTTTCGGGGCTGATTAAGCACGTGATGTTGTGTCAGATGCAGATAACCACACACAGGATGTACAACATATAGAGCAGCTGGAGGAACTTGCGGGTCAGGCAGCATCTGTGGAAGGAAATGGACAGTAGGTGTTTCAGCTAGATTAAGAGCATAGGAGGTGTCCTGGATGTAGTTGGAACAGGACTGGACAAGAGGGAAGAGATAGAGTTGAAGTATGACGAGACCAAGTTTTGTGAGGCAAGAACAGGCAGATACAATGAGTCTACAAGACATTCCACTTTGTGAATCTTGTGTGGGAGATAGAAATAGCAGTACAGGGTTAGAAAACTATCAGAATGGAAGTTGTGGAGGACAGCTCTACTGAAGCGACAAGATCTGTGACGATATGGGATTCAGTGTTGAGAGCAAAGTTGTTCCGCCACCATTCAATCAGAGGATCAATCTCCCTCCTATACTCTGACACATCATTATCAGTAATTCGTCACATAATAACGGTGTCATCAGTGACTTTAAATATGGAGTTGGAACTGTGCCTGGCTACACAAGCATGAGTTTAGAGTGAGCAGAGCTGGGGCTGAGCACACAGCTTCGAGGTGCTCCTGGGCTTATGGTTATCGAGGGGGAAAAGTTGTTGCCATTCATAACAATTGTGTTCTGATGATGAAGAAGTCATGGCGTTTAATGCGCGCAAATGTGTGGTGTTGCACTTTGGGAGGTTGAATATAATGAGAGAGTATACAGTTAACGACCAGACCCTTAATAGCATTGATGAGCAGAGGAATCTTGGAGTTCAAGTTTATAACTCACTGAAGGTGGCAGCACAAGTAGATAGGGTGGTAAAGCAGGCATATGGTATGCTTGCCTTCATTGCTAGGGACACAATATAAGAGTCAGAAAATGATGATGCTGCTCTCTAGGACTTTGGTTAGGTCGTAATTAGCGTATTGCATGCTGTTCCGATTGGCCCATTACAGGAAAGATAAGGAGGTTTTGGAAAGTGTGAAGCGGAGTTTTGCTAGAATGCTGCCTGGATTAGAGGGCCAGCTACAGAGAGAGGTTGGATAGATTTGGATCAGTCTGCCAGACCACAACTACATGACCCTTGTTTGCGGGTTTAGATGAAGGGTCTCGACCCAAATCATCTACTGTCCATTTCTTTTCAGCTGAGCATCTACAGGAGGCACCGCCTCAAAGAGATGACATCTATCATCAAAAATCCCCACTATTCGGACAATACCTTCTTCTTGCAGCCATTGTCAGGCAGAAGATACAAAGTATCTTCCACCTCAGTACCACATCATACATTTCTGGAATTGCTATTTTCCTATAACTATCAGATTCTTGAACCGTCCCACACAACCCCTATCCTATGTCGGCCACAGGACAAAACGGACCACCTTTAGCACTGCCATGGACTTGTTTTCTGGTTGTGTATTTTTGCATTAAGTCTTGTTTTTATGCAGTTTTTTAAATTCTCACTGTCATGTAGAATTTATGTGTAATTCATATACAGTATATGTTTTTGTGTGTTGTGTGCCTTTGATGCTGCTGCAAACAAGATTTCATTGCCTACAACAATAAACGACCCTGCTTGACTTTTTTAAAACTACACACAGGATTGCATCCAGTTACTTGTATTGGATTGTTCTTTTCCACCTCTTTAAATTTATGTGAATGCATTTCAGTTAAACATTTTAACATTTTTAAATGAAAAATCTTTTTGTGAGAATGACAGAAAACTCCCAAAATCCGATAGTTAATTTTCCTAATTTTACTAATTCTAAATGTTCTGCTTGAACATTGAAAATGCATGTACCCAAACAAGCTGGCAAATTAAGGCATAAATACAAAATCTATCTTGTGGATATTGGAAATGCGAACTAAGAACAAAAATACTGGAAGTACTCAGTTGGACATGCAGCATATGGAAAGGAAGAAATGGTTCTTTAGAACTGAGAAATGCTATGGGATAAAACAAGTTTAAAATTGCACAGAAAGAATTGGCTGTAACAAGACAGAAGGCATGCCAAATAATTGATCAAAGAAATCACGACACAAAACAAACGGAGAAGACTGATATATGTATAAAAGTATAAATGGGAAGAGCGGAGTTAGCTGTATTTAATTAACCCAGTGCCTAGCCTGGAGACTGCATTCTGCCTCAAGATAAAACCAGATATTGACTAGTGGGGATAAAAAAATGTTAATAGAGTAGAACCCGGAATGAACAGATTTTTGGAAGTAGATAAACCACTACTCAACTTCTTATCTGTATCTAATTGCCAATTTATTGTCAAATTCGTGCATGTTCACATTGTAGGATTTTATTCATATTAGATTAATCTTTGCATGTTTGACTAATTTGTCAAGGGCAATTGCTGCCAGCAGAGGAAGAGGCCTTTTTATCTGGCTGGGAAAATGTGAATGAGGGGAATTAGTACAAAATAAGAGAATTTGTGACAACAAACAATTTGCTGAAGGAGCTCAATAGATCGAGCAGCATCTGTGTGTGTGTGTGGCGGGTGAAAGAGTGAAAGTCTAATTTTTTTGTTTAGTTTACAGATACAGCGTGGAAATAGGTCCTTTCAGCCCACCGGATCCGCACCGACCAGCGATCCCCGCACATTAACACTATCCAATACCCACTAGGGACAATTTTTATATTTACCAAGCCAATTAACCTACATACCTGTACGTCTTTGGAGTGTGGGAGGAAACCGAAGATCTCTGAGAAAATCCACACAATGTCATGGAGTCATTCAGAACAGAAACAGGCCCTTCAGCCCAACATGTCCATGCCTATTGAGAGACCCGTCTAGGGTAGTCCCATCTGACCATTGGGCCTATATCCCTCTAAGTTGTTCCTATCCATTTACCTATCCAAGTGGTCTAACATTTGGCATAATAACTGCCTCAACCTCTTCTATGGCTTTTTTTCATTGTAATTTTAAAGCTATCAAAGTGCAATCATTTTCCATTATAACATTTGAAATACAAATTCTGAAAGATGGATAAGTCAAACAATAATGTCTCATTTCTCAGTTGTACAGATAATTTGCAATAATTACATAAAAACAAACACTAACCACAGGAGTACCCGCGTTACAGAGCATGAGACTGGGAAGCTACACTTCAATACGAAACAGAAAATTAACCTTAAATAAGATATAGCAATTTGAAGATACATAGTTTAGAGCATAGCCATGAGATATATTTTAAAAACTCGACCATGGCTAGATTATCCAGAAAAAAATATAGAATAAGGAGCATGCTGTTACAAAATAAACAAGTTAATGGTAGATCGTTCAGGGGCGTGTTAAAATGATTTTTTTAAGGAAATAAAGGGGGGAAAAAAGGGGATTAAAGAAGTCTGGGTGGTTTCCAGGTGTTGTACATTTTTCCGACATCTGTCCCTGTGTTGGTGCGACTTGTATTCTGCTGGCCGTGCAGCGCCTGTTTTACGGTAGAGGGTGGGTGGTGACAGTCAGGCCAACCCCCAGCTCCTCCGTTGGGCGCTCGCTGATCCCGAGGACTGGACTGAGATGGCGGCAGACAGGCCTTACCAATTCATCGTGTTCGGCGCCTCCGGCTTCACCGGGCAGTACGTGGTGGAGGAGGTAGCCCGGGTGGCAGCTGCGACCGAGGGGCGGCAGGAGCAAAATCTAACATGGGCCATCGCCGGCAGGGACCGAAACAAACTGGAGAAAGCACTGGAGCGAGCAGCGGACGCCCTAGGTGGGGAGCGGGGGCAAGTCGGTCGGTTAAGGCCGCTGTCATGGGGGCGGTGTAGTGCGAGCCAGACCCGGGAGAGGGGTTTGCTCAGGAGGAGATCGCCAGGCCATCTGATGGGTTGGGGCGAGGACCAGTAGGCCCTTTACGAGGGGGGGGGGGGGAGAGAAGGAACCTTGGATGGAGGTGGAAATAAGGGCAAGCCTAGTAATGAGGATATGTAGAGCCAGGCAGATGGGGAGAGTTGGAATGGGATTGGGTAGAGAGAGAGGCCGAGAGGCGGGCTTGGATGGTGATGGGTAGTGGAGGGAAAGATAACTAGACTAAGGGTGGGAGAGAAGTGGAGGAACGGGAGAGATAGCTAAGATATGTGGAAGACATGGGAATCAGCCAGGCCTGAGGATGGGTTTGGGTTTAGTCAGCCAGCCCTGGAATAGGGAAGTGAGGGGGGAAGGGTGAATAGAGGAAATGTGTTTGATGTTTCGGATCGGGTTTGAGGAAAGGTCCGGACCCCAGAAATGTCACTTATCCATTTTCTCCAGAGATGCTGCCTGACCCTCTGAATTACTCCAGCATTTTGAATCTATATTTGTAAGAGGATTTGTATCCAGCACATAGGGATTGGAGGTATTTATTCACAAAATGCTGGAGTAACTCAGCAGGTCAGGCAGCTACATAGGGATTGGAAGTCTTAGAATCATAGATTCGCACAAAATAGAAATTGGTCATTTCAGTCCACTTCCTCCATGCCAACTGTGAACCCAATCATTGCTAATCCAATTTGCCTTCATTCGACCTGTATTACCACTAAGCCTTTTAATATCCAAGTATCAGTTTTAACGCTTTCCAAATGTAATTGTATCTGCCCCTGCCACTTGCTCTGGCAGTTCCTTCCATATAGTCACCCCACTGTGTGTAAAATGTACCCCTCTGATTTTCTGTGAATGTTTAAGCTCTCCTCTTAAACCTGTGCCCACTAGTTCTCGAGTCCCCTGACCCAGATTTTTTTTTGTCAGTACCATGTATGCCACTCATACTTATATAAACCTCTGTAAAGTCATTATCCGCCTTCTGAATATTTAATCTCTCCTTGTAACTACAGCCCTAATTTCCAGACAGCATCCAGGTAAATGCCTGAAATGTTGCATTTTATGTACAATGCAACTAGTGAGACCTGTGCAAAATAACTTTGGGAAAAATCCACTGTGAAGGTATCAAAGATATTGGTGAAATTCCTATGGCATTGAGGTGTTCAAGAAACAGTGCTGAAGTTTTTTGAGATAGAAGTGTGCAGTTTTGATGGTTTTCTGAATATTTGGGGTTGTAGATTAACTAACGTAGGACTACGTAGTTACTTGGCATTTGAGTATCCAGAGAAATGTGTGGGATAACAACATAAAGTCCTTTACAAAGTTACAATTAGTTTACATTGTGTGTATATATATATATATTTTAAAAGAGCTGACCTCATTAATTTCAAATATAATTGCATTGGAGCCCTCCTAATCTGCAAAACCAGTTAAATAATAAACATTAACTGTGTTCTTTGTCTCTGCCTTGCAGCTGCATACTGCTCAGCTATTCAGTCTCATAATTTAGTCTGAACAGGATGGCAGAAGAAAAACTATTTATTAATGTCATGTTTAAAAGAACAGTTTGAATTGTATGTGTTTAGTTGAAATATTAGGTCTTTTACACCAGTTTATACCAAATTATACAATAGCCTTTTTAACATTGTGTTTCAGCTGCAGAAGGACAGAGAGTTTGTTGAAAGCCAGCCAATGTTTTTTTTCCATTGGTGGAAGGTACAAGGCCAAACAAAAGCTTTGCTCTTATTTGCAAGCCAGAGGATTCAGCCCCTGGTTTCCATTCTGTCTCAGTTGAACGTTTTAGTGAATGTGACATACAGTTGAATGTTTCAGAATTCAAACATTCAATGTTGTTGGATAGATTGGTTTCAAACTACAAATATGTCCAAAAGTACACTAGAAAAGCCACAAAGGTTAATTTATTTTGCAAATCTATCATTATTTAACACATGTCACTTTGTCAATTTAAAATAAAATAGTTCACATTTTAATACAAAGATAAAACATTATTATTTTGAAAATTTTGTTTTCTGATATAAAGGATTAATTTTTTTCAACAAAATTAACTTGTTTCAGGAACTCCGGAAGTCAAGTCTAAAGAATGCATAATCTGTGATTTAAATGATTTATCCTCACTTGCTGCCATGTGCCAGCAGGGATCCATTATCCTCAATTGTGTAGGACCTGTAAGTATATCTTTAGAACACAAAGGAAGGAAACCTGTTTACCTTACTAGAGTATAATTTTTTTCTGATAGTATTCAATGTTTAAATACCTATATGGCATTATTTAAAACATGTTTTACATTTAAGAGGGGGGGGGGGGGGGGGAGAGATTTCTAATTTATGCAATGGTGGTTATTGTGCTGGAATCTTAAGTAGGAACAAGTGAGCCAAGTCAGTCCCATGAGTTTGCTCTGTCATTAAGTTGGATCGTAGCTGATCCAACATTACTCAATGTGTAGGAAAGGACTGCAGATGCTGGTTTACATAGAAAAAAGACACAAAATGCTGGAGTAACTCAGCGGAACAGGCAGCATCTCTGGATAGAAGGAATGGGTGATGTTTCGGGTTGAGACCCTTCTTCAGACTGAATGACTCCAACATTACTCAAGTCCACTTTCGTGTTCTTTCCCTATAACCCTTGATTCCCTTCTTAATTGGAAGGTGATCTATTTCAGCCTCAAAACTCACTATGACTCTTTGCACCCCCTGCCACCTCCCCCTCCCAGGCTCTTTTTGGCAAATGGTTCCAAAGACACTGCTCTCTGAGTGGATACAATCTTTACTGTATGAGTCTTAAAATTATGTCCTGTTATTCTGAGACTATTCTGGATGTTTCTGTACTCTTCCAGGCATGGTACGATATGATATGATAGAACTTTATTTATCCCAGGAGGAAATTGATCTGCCAACAGTCATAAAAACACAAAAACACAAAATACATGAAACATGAAATTAAAATCACGAGTGGAAAGGATTGGGGATGTGCAAAGATTGGGGAGGGGGGGGAGGAGAGTCACTCAGTCTAACATCCACTTAGCTTTTGCAACTTTATAAAACGTTGGTTAGGCCACATTTTCAGTATTTTGTATGTAACTCTGGTCGCTCTGTTGTAGGAAGGATGTTGAAGCTTTGGAGTGGGTGCAGAAGAGGTTTGCCACAATGCTGCCTGGGTTAGAGGATATTAGCTTTAAGGAAATATTGGACACACTTGGATTGTTTTCTTTGGAGTGGCAGATGTTGAGAGACCTGATAGGTATATAAAATTATGAGTGATATCGAGGGTAGACAGTCAGAATCTTTTTCTTGGGTGGAAATGTTCTGTGTGCATTGCGTTAAAGTCAGAGGGGGAAATTTTAAAGGATATGTTTGGGACAGTTTTTGCACAGAATGGTGGGTGTCTGGAATGCGCTGCCAGGGGTGGTAGTAGAAGCAGATACAATAGTAATGTTTGAATAGGCACATGGATATGCAGGGACTGCAAGAATATAGATCACATGCAGGTGGAGGAGATTAGTTTCATTTGGCATCATGTTCGGCACAGCCATTATTGGCTGAAAGGCCTTTTCCTTTGTTGTGCAGTTCTATGGAGATACAAGAAAAAGCATATAGTGGAATCTTGATCAAAGTACAAAGCGCTGGAAGAGTTCAGAGGGTCAGGCAGAATCTGAACGGAATGGACAAGCAACGTTTTGGGTAGGAACATTTCATTGGGTTGGAGTTGGTCTGAAAAAGTGTCCCAACTCAAATGTTTCCTGTCCATTCCCTCCACAGATGCTATCTGACCTGCTGAGTTCCTCCAGTACTGTTTGCTGTTCTGTTCTACTGTTCTATGCTTTTTGTTGATATAAATAACAACAATCCATTAACCTTTCATATTACATGATGCATTTATGTGCAAGCTTTCTGTTTTTAATACACAATGGCCCTCAAATCTCTTTGTACTGCAAAGTTCTGTGTTGAAATTATACCTTGTTCTTTCATTCTTCCTTGCAATATGAACAACTTCATATTTTGCCACATTATAGTATAAATTATCGTCTGTGTAATTTACCTTCACACCAATTTTTTTTTTGCATTGTCTGTAATTTGCTTACTGTGCATTTGCTTCTTTCGTCCAATTCACTTACATTTGTGTTCCCACCACTGATCCCTATGATACCCCACTGGTTACCTGAAACTGACTCCCTGTCTCTGCCTGTTAGCCAATCCTCTATATTTGCCTATACATTGCACCAAATGCTACAGGCACTTGTTTTATGACAACATCTTGTGTGACGCCTTGCTGAACATCTTCAGAAGTCCAAATACAATATATATAGTCATTCCCATTTAACCACTCTGGTCAAGACTACCTGAAAAAAAGCTAATGAAGTTGTAAGACTAGATTTTCCCCTTCATGAAGCCATGCTGACTTTGCTCGATCAGTTCATGATTTTCCAAATATGCTGCTATTACTTCCTTTATAACTAATCCAGCAATGGATGTGAAGCTAATTGGCCTTTGGTTACCTCATTTTGCCGTCTTCCTTTTTGATTAAGGCTGACACATGGCAGTTTTCCAATCCCCTGGTGCTTTTCTGACAATCATTTTGGAAGAATACAACTGTATTCTGCTGTAGGAAGGAACTGCAGATGCTGGTTTAAACTGAAGATAAACACAAAATGCTGGAGTATCTCAGCGGGACAGGCATCTCTGGAGAGAAGGAATGGGTAACCTTTTTGGGTTGAGAACCTTCTTCAGACTTCAGGCCCTTCTGAAGAAGGGTCTCGACCCGAAACGTCACCCATTCTTTCTCTCCAGAGATGCTGCCTGTTCCGCTGAGTTACTCTGCGTCTCTGTGTCTATCCACTATTTCTCAAGTGATAACGATAGCATTCAATTTCCCCTGGCTTTATTCAGTAATGAAGCAGCAGCTTATACATGTATTCCCTTATTCTCCAAGCCCCCTTAAGACCTTTCTCTTTCTTTTTAACACTGAAAGAAACTCTTGTCACTTTTTGTGCTCCTTATCAGTTTGCCCATATTGATTATTTTCCCTCCCTTTCCTGTCCCCCTTTGCTGGATTCTGATTGGATCCCAATCTTTGGGGATACTGATAACTTCTGCTTCCATATCGTTTCTCTTTATTAATTGAAGTATAACTTTTTTTCTGAATATGTGCTTGTGATGCTGCTGCAAGCAACATTTTTTGATATATCTGTGCCTCTCCGTGCCTGTATAAATGAGAACAAAAAACTTGGTTGACCATCGTTTAAGAATCCTTCTTCTTTACTGAGATGTTTATCGCAAAATGCTTATTCATGAAGAGTATTTGGAATAAAGTTTGGGTCGAGCATCATAATGGTTGCAACACTGAAGAGAGCACAGAAGGGAATTGCCATTATGTTGGCTGGAATAGAGCATTTCATTTGCGAGTAGGGACTTAATAGGCTAGGTTTGTTTACCTTGGATCAGAGGATGGTCAGGAATGACTTGGTGGAGGTATACAAAATTACGAGGGCATAGATAGTAATGAAACTAATCCACATAGCAAAAATGTCTAAAACTAGAAGTATGAGATTAAAGTTTAGATAAGATCTGAGGAAGATTTTGTTTTCACCCAAAGACTGAATGAAATTTGGAACTCACTGCCTGAGTCGATGGTGGAGGCAGGTACTCTTGACATTAAAGTAGGATCTAGGTGAGCACTTGACTCCCCAAGGAATATAAGCTATCATATCATATCATATACATACAGCCGGAAACAGGCCTTTTCGGCCCTCCAAGTCCGTGCCGCCCAGTGATCCCCGTACATTAACACTATCCTACACCCACTAGGGACAATTTTTACATTTACCCAGCCAATTAACCTACATACCTGTACGTCTTTGGAGTGTGGGAGGAAACCGTTGGAGCAAATGCTGGTGAATGGGATTATTCTAATAGCATTTGATGGTCAGCATGGGCAAGATGGGCCAAAGGATCTATTTTTGAACTGTATGACCATATAAGAAGTATATATCTGAATAAGAAGTCATTCTGAAGCGAATCTTGGGGGGGTGGGGGGGAATGAATCTTGAATCACTGGTTCACATTTTTCAAAAATGTTTATTTTTGCTTTCATTTTATGTTCTAACACACACAGCTAAATTTTAAAGCTTTTGTAATATATGTTCATTACAGAGATACAATATAAAATCCATTCGGATTAAAATAGCAAGTTTAGGCATGGAGGAGAATTCAAATGCAATATTTTTTTTAATTGGTCAATATTTGAATAAAATTTGTTTTGAAATATTATTTCACTTGTTTAAGCATTACTATAGTATTTACTCGGGCTTTGCATGCATTCAAATGTCATTTTTAAAACTTTTTATGGTCAGAATCGTAACTAAAAGAATGACATGTTAATCGTCAAGTATAATATCTAGCTGAAAATTAAGCATCTGCACGTATTTTAATATGGGCTCCTTTTTGGAAATACAAACCAGTGGTGCTGGAAATACACAGCAGATGAGACATCGGAGAGAAGAAATGTTAACACTGCAAGTTGAAGACATTTCATCAGGGCTGGTCAATTTTTATGCCTAAAGGGTAGAGCTCCAACCTAACTTTGCTGGTCACTAACTTCAGAATATCTATTATATCTATTATCAGTACAGGTTTTTTGGAGAGATGGTGGTGAAGGCCTGTATTGAAAATGGAACTCACTGTATTGACATTAGTGGTGAACCTCAGGTATTGATCTTTTCTTCAATAAATCATTAGATACAAATGTAAGGTACCGCCAAATAAAAAGCTGCTTTGTATAAATTATCTGAGGAGAATTTCAACATTTTCTGTGTGTTTCTGTGCTTTTGCCCTATTATAAGCCGACATGCATTATATGTGTATTTGATTAAAGGCATTGATATGGTCCCATTTAACTTAATCAGTTGTTATGTTGGGCAGTACTTGTATACGTGGATTATGAAGCTCTGTTTTGATCAATGTGCAAAACCAATAAACTGAAGATGGAATTGGATAAAACCTTGACCAGTGCAATGTGAAAGCAGGAAATGCAGATACCAGTTAAACCGATGACAGACACAAAAAGCTGGAGTAACTCAGCAGGTTAGACAGTATCTCTGGAAAAAAGGAATAGGTGACGTTTCGGGTCGAGACCCTTCTTCAGACTGAAAGTCAGGAGAAAGGGGAACAAGACATATAGACAGTATCGAGGACAAATGCATGGAAGATATGCACAAAACAACAATAATGACAGAGGGGGTGCAGCAAGAGAGACAAGAGTTCCGTAATACTCTCTCTTGTTGCATCCCCTCTGATTATTGTTGCTTTATCGTGTGACGACCAAAATTGCACACAAAATTCTTATAAGGAGCCTCAGGAGGTTTCAGGGCCATGCTATTAATACTACTGAGCTAAGATAATTTGTTGGTAGAAACTGTTAATAATCTATCATTTAAAACATAATTGCCATTTGAACTGGTTTTGGGCAATCTCATGTAAATAGGAATAATGGGCTAGTGTGCTTAAATATGATAAATGAATACAAGTTAAAGCAGAGAAAAATGACAAAGTATAAATCCACTTCACATGGAGAGAATAACCATGGAAATTGCATGCAAATAAATTGGGTCATTATTCCGAACATGCATCAATCATTAATTTAAATAATAATGAGAATGTGAGATTTCTTTTGAGGTCGCCATTTGGGTCATGTTTGCTTTTCCACAATCTTCAATTTATTAAAGCTGAGACTTCATGTGGTAACATGGTAACCTCAAATTGTGCAATATTTTCCCTCACAAGAAGATAGTGGAAGTAAGAGGAAGGTTGGAAACTGAGAAGAGTGTTCCAAGTGAAAGGGACAGTTGTGCATGTAAAGGAAGTAGACATAGTGGAAAATATGGCTCCTGTAATTTACAATTGTTTTATCATTCACAGTTTTTGGAAAGCATGCAACTAAAATATAATGCATCAGCTGCTGAAAAAGGAATATATGTGGTTGGAAGCTGTGGATTTGATTCTATTCCAGCAGATATGGGTGTACTTTACACCAGGAACCAGTTGAAAGGTAATTTATGATATGTGCACAGATGATTAACTCCAATATTGCATTGCCGTGGTTATTGAGCAGTACTGGGTTAAACTTGAAGTTGGAGAAATCAATATTCATACTGCTGGGTTGTAAGTTGCCCAAGCAAAATATGAGGTGCTGTTCCTCTAATTTGCATTTGGGCTCACTGACAATAAAGGAGGCCCAGGACAAAAAGGCCAGCGTGGCTTACCTTTCCTCATAGCAGAGATGATTACAATTAGAGGATTAGTGCACTTTCCCTAGTCAAAGTTGAAGTTTGTTTTTTGGTCCTAGAATTACCGTTTGGGTTTTTCTGACCTGAGTAGAACTTCAAATGCCTGCTCCCTTGTACAGCCTGCAAAATTGCAGGTTCTTGAAGCTCTTTTATTTTTCAACTAGTGAGGCAAATTGAACAATTATAGCCTTTAATGCAATGTACTTTTAGTGAGTGATTTCGAAGTATGGAAAATATTTAAATTGAATAATAAGACACTTTAAATGTTGATGCAATAGAGAATAAGAAATTGTATACATATTTACATGTTATTTTTCAGGTACTCTGACTGCTGTGGATAGCTTCCTGAAGTTGGAGACAGGACCAAAGGTTTATCTTTTGTTTATTTAAACCATAGTTTGTAATGATAAATTCTGGTATTTAAAAGTAGGTTAACTGTCCAGCTTAACAGTGTAAGGAAATATTTAAATACAGTTCTTTTTGCTATTTCTTGGGTTGATTCAGAGGATCTGTCTTTTGGAATAATAGTTGTCATTTGGTAGCAGTACTTTTATTATTAACCAAGTTATTTTCTAAAACTACAAACAATAAATAGACTTGTTCGGGATATTAAACATTGTTTGCGAGTATATGTGGATTAATATGCATATTTAAATATATTTGAAACCTAAAGCAAAAACAAACTGCTGGAGAAACAAATTGTAGAAGGGATATTGGCCTAACATGGACAATGGGACCAGTTTTCATGGACATCTTGGTCATTGTGGACAAGTTGGACTGAACGGCCTGTTTCCATACTGTATGACTCTTATGACCTTGTAACTCAATAGATCAGCTGACAGATCAGCAGTGTTTTATGCCCCAGATTCCAGTATCTGCAGTCTTTTGTGTCTATATTTTAAACCTAACCTTTTTATTTGAGATTAAAATCTGATGCTTTTTGAAAATGAAATTTATTTAAGCAGCCTAGTTTTTCGATCAGTTGCTCAGTCATAATGTGTAGCACACAAATGTGTGTTTGGCCCCAACTTATGAATGCCGACCAAGAAGCCGATCTTTGCTAATTTTATTTTTCTGCATTAGGATTGCATCCTTCTAATACTTTCTCGCCAGGTATCTGTCCAACTGGCTCTATCACTTCCTCTGGCTACTTATTCCAAATGACCAACACGCTCTGTGGGGGAAAAAGTTGCCCCTCGGCTCTCCTTTAAATTTCTCCCCCTCACCTTAAATCAATGGCCTCTAGTTCTAGATTCCCCTATCCTAGGAAAAAAGATTCTGACTATCTACTTTATCTATGCCCCTCATTATTTTATAATCCTCTGAGAGGTCTTCCAGCATGCAACCTTCCACATTTCAGTGAGAATAAACCCAGCCGTTCCAATCTTTCCATGTAGCTAAAACTCTCCATTCCAGGCAACATCCTGATGAATCTCTTCAGTGCTGTTTCTAATACTATATCCTGTAGTGTAGCAACCAGAACCGTAAACAACACTTAATGTTTGGCCTGACCAATGTTTTGTACAGCTGCAAATTACTTCCCAACTCTTGTACTCAATGCTTTGGTCTATGTAAGTAAGCATGCTGAATGCCATCATCACTGCCTGTGACCAACTCCCGCCGCTGTGACCAACTCCCTCCACCTAGTTCCTGGTCTTCTGGGGCAAACCGGAAATGAGCCGCGGACAAGGCTCCCACTCTAGGTGGGTTTTGCGGCGGGCGGGCCAGAACTACTGCCGGGGTATGGAGCGGCCCACAACCCTATCGTGAGTTCTTCTTGCATACCATGGTCTTTTTGTAATTAATACTACCGAGGTCCCAGACATTTACTGTTTAGGTCCTGTTAGTACTTGACATCCCAAAATGTATTTCTTCACACTGGTCTGAATCTGCAACTGCGCCATTCAACTTTTCAACTGAACTATTGTCCCTTTATGTATTTGCACAACCACCTTCACTATCAACTACTCTTCCAATTTTTGTTGTCATCAAACTTATTAATCAGTCCACCCATTCTCATCCAAGTCTTATATATTTATGACAAACAATAATGGTTCCAGCACCAGCCCTCAACAACTATCCTCTTCCTCAACAACTATCGTCTGATTAAAGAAAAACGTTTAGAGGACTTGTGTACCAGATTTTTTAAATTAGCGTAAGTGTGAAGCATTGTACTTGAATAGTTTGTAGTAATTATATTCCAGATGAAAATGGATATTGGCAAGTATTTACTAAGGCATGCATTATACTTCAGTCCGCTTGGAGATTGATTTAAGTCTGTGATGTAAATTTAGCAGGTTGAATGAATAAAAAGGTTTGAATTACCTAATTTTTCATTTTAGTTTGAAATTACTGCCTCTCAGAGTCCTTTCTATCTTCAATAGGGTGCCAGTTTTCACGAGGGAACTTGGCAGTCAGCAATTCATGGAATGTCTGATCATACTAACCTGAAGAAACTAAGAAGACAGTTTGAACTTAAACCTCTTCCGGTTATTGGGACCAAACTAAAACGCAGGTGAAAAAACATTCCATTTAAATGTTCAGATTCATTGCTGCTTAGTTAAGGAGTTTGATGTCAAGGATGAAATAACAGTAGTGCTATAAAATTGAGTTTGTTTTTTAACTATTCTCCTGTGGTATAAAAATGTATAGTAACTTATGCAAATTCAGTGATGCTTAATTTAGCTCAATTGTAGATACTTTTTGCTGCAGTTATTTAACTACATTTGATTAATTTTAATTTTGCATTTGAAAGGGATAGGCAACCATGGGGAATGCATTAATTTTAAATTGAGTATTTCTCTCAGTTGTGGAATCATAATGTCTCCACATTTTGAAATGTTCTTGATGTTCCTATTACTACCATAATAATACTCCCTGCACAAACCTGCGCTACTCCTACATGTCTGAAGGAATTAAACAGTGCCGCATGACTTGTCAATGACTCTAAATCCAGCCTCTCACCAAATGTTTCTGTTCTTATTCCTTTTCTCCATAGCCCTTCCTTCCTCCCGCTCTTCTGAAATATTTTTGTGTGGCTTCAATGGCTTTCAAGTAATTCATTTTATAAGTATATAATTTTTAATGTGATGTCCTAACTTTCCACCTCTTCTCCTTAGCATCTATGCCTTTGCCACAGTACTTGATGCTCTGTTATCCAGTTAAATTAAAATGTTTTTGACCAGCCAGCATCATTCCAAATTTCCCCTTCTGCTTGAGTGCTAATTTTTGCTTCCATTAATGCCTGTATACATATAAGGAAAACATCTCTTTGATTCAAAACCTTAAATGACAATTAACATATATTGACCCATTATATTTTAAATATGATGTTTTGTAAAAGCAATAATGTGAAGGGAAAATTTGTACACGAGAGGAGAAATATTAGGGAGTAGGCACAGCAGTAAGATTTTTTTAAATATTTGCGATGTAAGATTTTAAAGTAGTTCTTCTGAACTCAATGTGATGTAAGCCTACTTGTGACTAGATTTATCCTCGAACAATGCATTTTCTTCGCAGGGTTGGAGTATTTCATAGTAACAAAGTAAATCAATATGCTATTCCATTCCTGGGGTCTGATGCCTCAGTAGTCAAACGCACACAGCGGTTCCTGTATGAGAACCTGCAGGAAAGTCCTGTAAGTATATTTAGCTTCCTCTTTTTTTAATGTTCATGGTACGTTCAGTTTAACTTAATGAAAAATCACATTGGACATGGTTCATATGATAAAAGAGAAACTAAATTGTAATTCACATGACCTCGAAACTTGGGCTTATTGATAATTTAGTTTTGTTCCCTATAAAATGTAATTTGTTGTTGCAGAATCACATAGTTTTGTTGGAATATTTTCTCTTGCCAGAAAACCCCCCAAATGGCAACATTTAGGCTTGCACGGTTTCTTCATGCATCAATTTGGCTCATTTGCAAGGATGAAGACTTTTCTAGGTTTGTGGCCACTGGCAAGGTCAAAAGCAATTGACCATCACTAATTGCTCTTAAATAGTCAATGATGTGTCACCTTTGTGACTACCGTATCCCTGCGAAGAAAAACATTGTTCCATAGCCCTCTGGTGAAGGTACAACCACAATGCCAGTGAGGAGTGAGTTCCTGGATTTAAATCCAGCAATGATAATGCAGCTATTCTCCACTTCCAAGTCAGGGTGATTAAAGGCCTGCAAGGAAATCTACAGCTGGTGGAACATTTCGCATTGTGGTGGATGGATGTCACTCCAGCACATTGCTTCGTTCTGCTGATGTTCAAACTGCATGACAGTTGGAGGCGCACTCATCTATGAATTGTAGAGTATTCTATCATGCAGCTGACTTGTACGTTATAGATGGTGAAGGGCTTTAGGCTGTCAGGTGATGCGACAATTTCTGCAAGATACCTAGTGGTTCTCTTGCTATTGCTGTACAGATATTTATGTGGTTGGTCCAGTTGAATTTCTGGCCAGGAATTTGATGGTGGAGGGCTCAGTAATGACAACGCTATTGAATGTCAAAGGTTGGCCGCTACTCTTGTTGGCGATGGTCCTTGCTTGGCAATTTTGTGCCTCTTATTTGCCTATTTCTTCACGTTGTGTAGTCACAATAGACAATAGACAATAGGTGCAGGAGTAGGCCATTCAGCCCTTCGAGCCAGCACCGCCATTCAATGCGATCATGGCTGATCACTCTCAATCAGTACCCCGTTCCTGCCTTCTCCCCATACCCCCTCACTCCGCTATCCTTAAGAGCTCTATCCAGCTCTCTCTTGAAAGCATCCAACGAACTGGCCTCCACTGCCTTCTGAGGCAGAGAATTCCACACCTACACCACCCTCTGACTGAAAAAGTTCTTCCTCATCTCCGTTCTAAATGACCTACCCCTTATTCTTAAACTGTGGCCCCTTGTTCTGGACTCCCCCAACATTGGGAACATGTTATCTGCCTCTAATGTGTCCAATCCCCTAATTATCTTATATGTTTCAATAAGATCCCCCCTCATCCTTCTAAATTCCAGTGTGTACAAGCCCAATCGCTCCAGCCTTTCAACATACGACAGTCCCGCCATTCCGGGAATTAACCTAGTGAACCTACGCCGCACGCCCTCCATAGCAAGAATATCCTTCCTCAAATTTGGAGACCAAAACTGCACACAGTACTCCAGGTGCGGTCTCACCAGGGCCCGGTACAACTGTAGAAGGACCTCTTTGCTCCTATACTCAACTCCTCTTGTTACGAAGGCCAACATTCCATTGTCGTAGAGTGATACAGTGTGGAATCAGGCCCTTCAGCCCAACTTGCCCACACCGGCCAAGATGTCCGAGCTACACTAGTCCCACCTACTTGCGTTTGGTCCATATTCCTCCAAACTTATCCTATCCATGTACCCGTCTGACTGTTTCTTAAACGTTGTGATTGTCCCAGCCTCAGTTAACTCCTCTGGCAGCTTGTTCCATACATCCACCACTCTTTGTGTGAAAAAGTTACCCCTCGGGTTCCTATTAAATCTTTTCCCCTTCACATTGAACCTATGTTCTCTGGTCCTCGATTTTCCCACTCTGGGCAAGTGCATCTACCCGATTTATTCCTCTCATGATTGTATACACCTCTATAAGATCACCCCTCTTCCTCCTGTGCTCCAAGGAATAGAGACCCCAGCCTACTCAACCTCTCCGTATAGTTCAGACCCTCTATTCCTGGCAACATCCTCGTAAATCTTCTCTGAACCCTTTCAAGCTTGACTATCTTTCATATAACATGGTGCCCAGAACTGAACACAATACTCTAAATGCAGTCTCACCAATGTCTCATACAATTGCAACATGACTTCACAACTTCTATACTCAATACTCTGACTGACGGTCCAATGTGCCAAAAGTCTTTTTGGCCACCTTATCTACCTGTGACTCTACCTTCAAGAAACCATGCAACTGCATTTCTAGATCCACAACACTCCCCAGAGGCCTACCATTCACTGTGTACGACCTGCTCTTGTTAGACGTCCCAAAATGCAATACCCTACATTTCTCTGTATTAAATTCTATCAACCATTCCTCAGCTCACCTGGCCAATCGATCAAGATCCTGCTGCATTCTTTCACAACCATCTTCACTATCTGCAAAACCTCCCACTTTTGTATCATGAGCAAACTTGCTAATCTTGCCCAGTAGGTTCTCAACCAAATCGTTGATGGAGATGACAAACAGTAACGGGCCCAGCACTGAACTCTGAGACACACCACGAATCACAGGCCTCCAGTCCGAGAAGTAACCTTCCACCATCACCCTCTCCTTTCTTCCATGAAGCCAATTTGCTATCCATTCAGCTATCTGTCCTTGGATCCCATGCGATCTAACCTTCCAGAGCAACCTACCATGCGGAACCTTGAAGAATCCCTTACTGAAATCCAGGGAATACAACATCTACCACTCAGCCCTCATCGACCTATTTGGTCACGTCTTCATAAAACACAAATCAGATTTGTGAGACACAACCTCCCATGTAAAAAACCATGCTGACTATCCCTAATCAGCCCTTGCCCATCCAAATGCCTGTATAACATCCATCAGAATAGTCTCTAGTAACTTTCCAACTACAGATGTTAAGCTCACCAGCCTATAGTTCCCAGCATTTTCCCAGCAGCCCTTCTTGAACGGAGGCACAACATTTGCCGCCCTCCTGCCTTCCGACACCTCTCCTGTATTTAAGGGCGACTCGTAAATTTCAACCAGGGCTCCCGCAATTTCCTCCCTAGTTTCCCACAATGTCCTCGGATATATCTGATCAGGCCCTGGAGATTTGTCTACCTGCATACACAATAGTACCTTCAGTACTTCTTCGACGGTAACACTGACTGCTCTCGTCACTTCCATTGACTGCCCCAAGTTCCTCCGTCCTACTGTCTTTCTCCTCAGTAAATACAGAGGAGAAATACTCATTGAGGACCTTGCCCATCTCCTGTGGCTCTACACAGAGGTGACCGCTCCTGAGAGGTTCCACTCTCTCTCTAGTTACCCTTTTTGCCCTTGTGTATTATAAAATCTTTCGGGATTGTCCTTAATTGAAATTGAAAATACCATTGATCAGTTATTTCCAGTGCTCGATAGTACTGCTCATGACATCTTTCAACACCTCTAAGGACTGAGAATGGACTGATTGGAAGTACTGAAAAAGCTTTGCTGGAGGTGGAGTTAGTTTTGAAGCACGTCTTCAGTATTGATGCTGGGATACATTATGGTCCTAAAGTCTTTGTTACATCCAGAATTCTCTACCATTTCAGGTATAACGCGAAGTGTCTCGAATTGACAGAAGACTGATTTCTATAATGGTGGGGATCTCAGGAGAAAACAGAATAATCTATTGTGTACTTCATGCCAATTACCGTTGCAAATACTTTGATTTTAGATTTTTTTAGATTTAGAGATACAGCGCAGAAACAGGCTCTTCGGCCCACCGAGTCCGCGCCGCCCAGCGATCCCCGCACATTAACACTATCCTACACACACTAGGGACAATTTTTTAAAAACATTTTACCCAGTCAATTAACCTACATACCTGTACGTCATTGGAGTGTGGGAGGAAACCGAAGATCTCGGTGAAAACCCACGCAGGTCACAGGGAGAACGTACAAACTCCGTACAGACGGCATCTGTCGTCAGGATCGAACCTGAGTCTCGGGCGCTGCATTCGCTGTAAGGCAGCAACTCTACTGCTGCGCCACCATGCCGCGCGACTTTGGCTTTGTCTTTAGTGCTCACGTGTTGAGTCAACAGGAGTTGAAGCTCATGTTCTAGGAGCTACCTCCTTCTGTTGGCTCTTTAATACTGCACCATACTTGATGTGGCAGGAATGCAGTGGTTGGATTCATTGGTTCTGGGGTTTCTTGGGCTTTATCTATGCACATTGTTTTGAGTTTGGTGCACATGTTTATCAATTGGTATCTCATTTTTTAAGTATGTCTGTTGCTACTCCTGGCAGGATTTTCTGGCCATTGAACCAAGGTTGTTCCTTGTCTTTGCTATATGTAGAATTCTCTATCATTCTATGGTATAACGTGAAGTGTTTCGAATTGACAGAAGACTGACTTCTATAATGGTTGGGATCTCAGGAGAAAATTGAATAATCTATTATGTACTTCATGCCGATTACTGTTGCAAAGGAGTGATTCAATTGTTAGATTGAGGGAAATGCTGGATCACAGGGTAACAGTCTAATGGTGGTGTAAATTTCTGCTGCTGATGATCCCCGCTTCACACATTCCCAGTTTTCAGCTGGTTTTCAGTCTATTCCATCTTGCTTAATTGTTGTGATACACATCACTATGGCTATATCCTCAGTGTAATGACTGTACCTATTTGCTTTTTCTATCTGTGCTATCATGGCCAGATGGATCCAGAATGGGTCATTAGTGACAAGGCCATATACATTTCTAACTTTTATGTTGGCTTACTGAGAGGTAAGATATGCAAATAGAACAAAACTTTCTGAAAATGAATTGAATTGAATAAGTTTATTGGCCAAGTATCTACACATACAAGGAATGTGCCTTGGTGCTCCGCTCGCAAGCAACAACACAAACATACAGTAAACAATTAAGCATAAAGCATAAAAGATTAAGAATAAAACATTATAGTTTAAACATGTGAAGGAAATAAACCAGAGCAAAAAGAGGCTACAGACTTTTGGTTATTTAGAGCTACTACTCGCGGGGAAAAAAGCTGTTTTTATGTCTGGCTGTGGCGGCTTTGACAGTCCGGAGTTGCCTTCCAGAAGGAAGTGCTTCAAAGAGTTTGTGGCCAGGGTGAGAGGGGTCAGAGATTATCTTGCTCGCTCGCTTCCTGGCCCTTGCAGTGTACAGTTCGTTAATGGGGGGATGGTTGCAGCCAACAACCTCAGCTGATTGAACGATTCGTTGCAGCCTCCAGATGTCCTGCTTAGTGGCTGAGCCAAACCAGACCATGATGATCCATGGAGATGATGATTCCAATGAGCTTAAATGACTCCACAGATGTTACTATGGTGTTGTTGATTGTGAGTGAGGGGAGGGGGAGCTCTCCTAAAGTCTCCTATCAATTCCACTGTCTTAAGAGCATTGAGGTCCAGGTTGTTACGAAGGCACGAGGATGCCAGCTGTGTCACTTCCTGTCTGCAGGCAGATTCCCCCCCATCCTGGCTCAGTCCAAACAGGGTTGTGTCAAACTTGAGAAGCTTGACAGAGGAGTCTGTGGAGGTGCAGTCGTTGGTGTAGAGAGAGTAATGGAGAGGGAAGAGTACGCAGCCTTGTGGTGCTTCTAAGCTGAGGGTCTGCGGGTCCGAGATGTGTTTTCCCAGCCTCACATGCTGCTTCCTGTCTGTCAGGAAGTTGGTGATCCACTGACG
Organism: Rhinoraja longicauda; assembly: GCF_053455715.1. Lineage (NCBI taxonomy): Eukaryota > Metazoa > Chordata > Chondrichthyes > Rajiformes > Arhynchobatidae > Rhinoraja > Rhinoraja longicauda. The sequence goes on along the minus strand of NC_135961.1, from coordinate 44,672,516 downwards.
GAGAGGTTCAGGCACAGTCAACTGGGAGAGTTTGGAGTGTAGTTGCTCTGGTACAATGGTGTTAAATGCAGAGCTAAAGTCCACAAACAGAATCCTGGCATAGGTCCCCTTGCCGTCTAGGTGCTGGAGGATGAAGTGCAGGCCTAGGTTGACTGCATCATCCACCGATCCATTGGCCCTGTATGCAAACTGCAGATGGTCCAGCAAGGGGTTTGTGATATTTTTCAGCTGGGCCAGCACGTGTCTTTCAAAGGTCTTCATGACTACCGAGGTCAGTGTGACAGGCCTGCAGTCATTAAGACCAGTGATCCTTGTCTTTTTGGGCACAGGGACAATAGTGGAGACTTTGAAGCAGGCAGGGACAGTGCAGGTTTGCAGGGACTGGTTGAAAATGTCTGTGTACGGCACAGAGCTTGAGGGTAGAGGGGCAAACATTGTCCGGTCTTGGAGATTTCTGGGTTTTCAGTCTTCTGAATGGCCTCTCCACCTCCTCAATTTCTATTGTTGGAGATGGAGAAAGTGGCCAGACTGATGTTGGGCAGCAAGGAGGGGGTGGGTAGTGGATGAGGGCCCAGTCTTTGCAGACTGCAGTCAGGCTGTAAGTGGGAGTAAAGTGGTGATTGCAGAGGGGTTGGGGGGGGGGGGGGGGGGAGGGGCCAGTCTTTGCAGACTGGAGTCAGGCTGTGAATAGGTGTGAAGTGGTGATTGGGGAGATGTGGGTGGGGAAGGGTCCAGTCCATAAATCTGGCCATCACAATATAAAATCAGATAAAAGCTGGAAATATTCAGCAGTTCAGGGAAGAAAAACAGATCTCGAGTCGATGACTTCATCAAACTGGGAAGGAGACAAAAAGAAGCTTGATAAGATGGGGAGCCTCTGCCTCTGAATTGCTGTCTCCACAGAGAGACATTTGGAGTGCCTGGATGGTTGGAAAGGAAAAGGTGAAAGGACAAATATTGCAATCCCTATGATTGCAAGGGAAAGTGCTGCAAGAAAGGGAGTCATTAGTGGGAATAGAATAGTGGACCAGGGAATCGCAAAGGAAACGGTCCCTGTGAGATGTTGAAAGGGAGAAGAGAGGAAGATGTTTCTGCTGGTGAAACCTCTTGAAGATGATAGAACGTGTAGAATGATCTGTTCAAGGCAAAGGTTGTTGGGGTAGAAGGTGAGGACCATGGAACCTCTATCCTCATTCTGTCCTGGATTCGAGGGGGTGAGAGCAGAGTGGCGGGAAATGGATGAGATGTGGTCAAGGGCATAGTTTACAATGGTAGAGGAAAGCCACAATACAGGAAGAACAATGACATTTTGGAGGCAACTGTACAGAAAGTCTTGTCATTGGACCAAATATGATGGAGATGGAGGAACTAGGAATGCAATAGTCTTTGCAGGAGGCAGGGTGGGATGAAGTTGAGAGAGCTGTGGGAATTGGTGGGCTTGTAATGGATGGTAGTGGCTGGTCTACCTCCTGAGATGGAGGCAGAGATCTAGAAAATTATGAGAAAATACAGAGATTGACCATATGATGGTGAGGGCAGGTGGAAATTGGCAGCAAAAATAATAAATCAGGATTTCTGCACATGTAGGAAGGAACACCAATGTTGTCATCAATGTTTTGGAATTAGAGTTGAGGGAGTGGGCCCAGTAGTGTTAAAAAAAAAACCTGATACACATATCCCACAAAAAGTCAGGCATTGCTTGGGTTCATGCTATTAACCGTTGACTACACCTTCAATCAGGTGAAAGCGAGTGGAGTTGCGAGTCCTCATTCCTGGGCCGCCGCAGCCCGGAGCGCGAGTCCTTGTCCCTGGGCCTCCGCAGCCCCAGAGGGCGAGTCCTTGTCCTGGGCCGCGCGAGCTGTCGCCTCCATCGACAGCATAGTGAAGGGCGGCTTGCCATGGCTGCAGACTGGGCTGAAATCTGGTGTTTGGCAGCCGACTTTCAGAGAGCGCAGTTCGCCGGCAACGTGCAGAGGTAGGTAGGAAGGGAAAAGGATAAGAAAGGAGGGGAGAGAAGACGAGGGGGGGGTGAGCCTTTGCAGCCACTCTCCCGCCTGGGACCAACTGCTTTGCAGGTCAGGCCCGGATAGATACCCCCTTTCGCCAGCCCAGAGTCACTTTTGATGACGAGTTACTGGTATGTCTTGAGGCAGCCGTGCATTCTGCACTAAAGACCGCACTGACTCCAGGTTGTGTGACTGCTGAAACAGTTTAGCCCAATCCTTCCATCAAACCAGTTTTCTTATTTAGCGGTAGAGTACTTCAGACGGACTAGTTCTCCAATCGGTGTCATTTTAAGGCTGCGTGACTTCAATAACCACCAAGAAACAAAATAAACACAACTGCATCGCTGAAAATTAATATTATCACTCTGTTGACCAAAGGCATTGTTTTAAAATTGCCAGTTTTAATAAGGAAAAACTACACTGAATTTCGCCCAAATCTTAGCACACAAACACTATCAGATTTCCTCACACACAAAGTGTACAGCTGTGCTAAAATAAACAGTTGTCGTCAAGTGAACTTCAGTGAAAGGCTTCTGGAGAAGTGCAAACAAGCAACCACTGCTTATAACACAAAGCTCTCTAGCAAGGACTGAATATGAGTGGACAAACATACATTAGAACCTCTGTTGACTTAGTTTGAGGACCAAAAAAGAAACACTAGATACATGTACTTTGTTGGATTGAACCATTGTGGACTATTTCATGTAGATAAACGATGGAGATAACAGCTTGACCACTGGATATCACAATTTCCTGTATTGAAAGTGCATCCTGTATTGCGCATGGTTGTAAGTTTTGTTAAATTGCACAATTCCTTTTTTTCCCACTAAAAATTTCTTTTTTTTGCCATCTGTGTTCCTTTTTTTGATTTGACAAGGTTGGCAGCTCTGCCAATTTGAATGAAACTTATTTTAAAGGGTCGCCAGGACAAAGGTGAGTAAAGTGGTCCTAAAATTGTAGCACTATCGTGTGACGGGGGCATAAATACACGGCTGATAACAAATAACAGTGTTTTAGTAATATATAGATTTATTTTGACAAACAATTTTGTAGACATTCTGCACTGCTTCTGATACTCTTTGTTTATGATAATGGCATTAATACATTTCATCAGCTTTAAGAAATTCTTCTTATAATTAGATGAGCTAATCTCATTTAACATCTATGTTTATCCGGTTCTCTTTAGGTTCAGTATGGTGCATATGCTACTGTGGGTGGAATTAGGTCAGTCATTCTGCTGATGGTAGCTGGATTCTTCTTCTGGTGTTTCTCAAAATGTAAATTTGGAAGGAAACTTATGATCAAAGTAAGTGACATTGATTGGTGTATTCATAAAGTGTTATAGCTTCTATTCAGTTTTAACTTTTAATAATATTGTTCAAGTATATCGTTCAACTTTTGCCTTTTGTATCATAGTATCCAGAGTTTTTCTCATGTGGATATTTTACAAAGGAAGGACCAACCAAAGGACAGGTATGTTTGTTTTCCCCATTAATCTTTGTTTTAGTTTGTTTAAAACAAACACGAGTCCTATGTTTTCAAATAAATGGTATCTGACTACTTGCTCTCAAATTGGACTAAAGTGATGAAAACTACATTTTTTGTATTTTCTACCCGGCACTTTTATTTAAAATTTGGAAATCAAAACTTATTTGAAATATGTATTAGATATATCAATTTTTACAGGCAATAGGCCTGTGAAAATATGTTTTTGTAGAATTATTCAGTGAAGTGAAAATAGTCTCCTTAGAATTTTACAAGAATGGACTAATTGGCCTATTGTCTGTTTGCCTGATCTCCACAAGAAGTGCCACTGGTCTCCTCCCTTTTCGTTTCAAATTATTTTCTCGAATCTCTCAATTGTCTTTCAAGCCATTCCCCTTATCCTTGCAATTATATATTTCTCTCCCCAATTATAGACTCATCAAGCAGAAAAGTTTTTCTTGATAACCTTCAATTTAGCTTTTCCTCGTAACTAAAATCAATCATTATCAGTGACTTATTTAATTCCTTTCATGATTTTAAAACCCAAATATAGTTCCCAAAGTCTTATTTGGTTCAATCTTGCCTTCTTTACTATAAAGCTTTATAATTAGGATGCCATATGCATGTTTTAAAATGTTTCTGCTAATTTCTTTTAAAGATCTGTACTTATGATATTGTTATCTTTATATATTTGAACATTTAATACAACTGCATTTAATGTCCTTGCAAATAATTACAGGCAGTAGTATTTCTCTCCACACATTTTTTTTGTATTACAATATTTGATTGCAGAAAGCTGCCCTAATGACAGAATGTTCTAGAACAGCTGTTCTAGAAACCGAAAGAGCTTTTGCCTCACAGCGCCAGAGAACCCAGTTCAATCCTGATATTGGGTGCTGTTTGTGTGGAGTTTGCACGTTCTGCCTGTGACAGCATGGGTTTCCACCGGGTGCTCTGGTTTCCTCCCATATCCCAAAGAAGTGTAGATTTGTAGGTTAATTGGCTATTTGTAAATTACACCCAGGGAAAGAATGTTAGTGGGATAACATAGAACTAGTGTGAACGGATGATCGATGTTTGGCTTTGGCTGCAGGGCCTGTTCTCATGCTGTGTCTCAAAAACTAAAGAATAAAAAAATTGAAACCCACGGATGCACTGTTTTAAAATGAACCACAGAATCTGGAATAAATGCAAGTAAATTTAGAAAAAGCTTCTTGTATTTTGTTTTGTAGATGGAAGAGACCTCTTTCAGCATGACTTTCTTTGGTGAGGGATATCAGGAAGGTCAAGATCCTCAAAAAGGCAAACCTTCACTGAAAATCTGCACTCGGGTGAAAGGGCCAGGTACAGGCAATTTTTAATTTACATTAAACTTATGATTGTGAAATTAATTTCTTTTTACTCTATGACTTGACCTCACTGGGCGTGTACCTGCTCGAGCTTAGAAGGATGTGGGGGGACCTCATTGAAACTTACCAAATAGTGAAAGGCCTGGCTAGAGTGGATGTGGAGAGGATGTTTCCACTAGTGAGAGAGTCCAGGACCAGAGGCCATAGCCTCAGAATAAAAGGACATCCCTTTAGAAAGGGGATGAGAAGGAATTTCTTTAGTCGGAGGATGGTGAATCTGTGAAATTCATTGTCACAGATAGCCGTGGAGGCCAAGACAATGGATATTTTGTAGGTGGAGATAAACAGATTTTCGATTAGTAAGGGTGTCAGAGGTTATGGGAGAACGCAGGAGAATGGGGTTGAGAGGGAAAGATAGATCAGCCATGATTGAATAGTGGAGTAAACCTGATGGGCCGAATGGCCTAATTCAGTTCCTAAACCCTATGAACTATGAAACAGGGTTAAGTGGGGACATTTATGGTAATGAAATAGTCTGCAAGTTCAACTGATTTAATTAAAACTCTCCAGCCATCACCTTCCTATTTATCACCTGTGTTAGTGCTTCTGTTTGACACATTACAGACAAGGAAAACCTAATGTACATGATTACAGTGTTACACAGGAAAGCAAATAGCACCCAACACATTTGAATCCTAATCACAACTGAACAGAAGAGAAATAGGAACAAATTTGAATTTAGAAACATAGAAAATAGGTTCAGGAGTAGGCCATTCTGCCCATCCAGCCAGCACCACCATTCAATATGATCTTGGCTGATCATTATCCAAAATCAGTACCCTGTTCCTGCTTTCTCCCCATATCCCTTGATTCCTTTAGCCCTAAGAGCTATATCTCCCTTGAAAACATCCAGTGAATTGGCCTCCACTGCCTTCTGTGGCAGAGAATTCTACAGATTCACAACTCTGGGTGAAAATGAATTTGTGTTTTAATACTTTCTCCTTCTTTATGCAAGTTGGGTGGCTTGGAGAAATAGTGGAAAATATATATTTAAAACACGTTTCTGCTTAAGTCTCATTTTCTATAGAGCGCAACACTTTTTCTTTGCATTATTTCACATCTTGATACTTTTATTCCCCAGAACCTGGCTATGTTGCTACCTCGATGGCTATGGTGCAGGCCGCTATTACAATACTCTGGGAGCAAAAGTTGATACCGAAGCGGTGAGTTTCATAACTCGTAAGAATCAAATATATTCAGCTTTGAACATCTGCTTATTCTATTTGGTGGGCTTGGCATAACAAAGTGAGATGCACTTGTATTCAAAGTAATCTTAAATTCCTTGTAGAGGAATATATAAATTCCTTATATATTTCTATATATAATATAATATTCAGATATAATATTTCATTTGTTAGACTATTTAATGCTGATCTGAGATTATTGATATTAAATGTTTCAATGAAAACTTATTTTTCAGGGACTACACTGCCTTCCAATGATAATGTATGTATTGCTTCAGATATGAGAGCCTGAAATGCATATTTGACCATGTGTTGCAATTATTTTTCGTCCTTTAGGGGTGGGGTTTACACACCTGGAGCAATATTCTCAAAGAGTACACTCATTGAAAGACTGACTAAGCGTGGCATTGAGTTCACTGTCATCAGCAAGCCTGAAGCATAACTGTTCCATACATTTGAAGCACAACGTACTGTGAGAACAGTCCTGCTTTCACCCCAATGACAAGCTTGCACTCAGTAAGAAACCTTTATTTAACCAATTCTAGCAGCAATTTATTTGCCCATATTGCAGCATAACTATCAAAAGGAATAAATGATTTTGGAGACTTGTTCTCAAGGATTCTGAAAAATACTATTTTTGTGTTCATTTCTAATGAAAATTAAACATGTTAATTACAACACACTAAAGTTGACTCTTGTTTTTCAGTTGAATTTGTCATTTTGTTTTGTATAATGAAATATCTGAATATCCTTTGAATGGGAAACTAAATATTTTGTTTAGATAATATTGTAAGGGGTGCTTTTTGGAGGGAGACGATGTTTGAATGTTCTTATGAAATCCAGTGATCCAGGTTCAATCCTGCTTTTTAATCTGCCACCAGGCTTCCTAAATTCAATTTGCATGATCTCAACCCTCATTTTAAATTGTGTTCATTATTATTAATTCCTTGCATCCAATTTGCACCTGTGGGTCATCATGGTTTTTCTTGCAGTTTATGTTTATAACTCCTGAACAGTTGCACACTGAGGTTGAACAGTCTTTAGGTAAGAAATACCAGGATTTGACCTGGTCATATTAGGAGGGAGTATGTGCATGAGCGAGTGAGAAAAAAATATTTATGCTAAACTGAGCCTCTTGGAATCATAAGTGTGTTTTGGTAATTGAGAATGTTGAAGAATTATAATAGCACTTTAGTCTCAATAGACTTTTTAAAAAATGCTAATTATCATAAGTAGAAATGCATTGAGATTTGCAAACAATTTTTGGAAATGTAGCATTAATTGAAGCAATAACATGTTCCTAGTTTTTATTTTTCCCTTTCCAAATCATCAATTCCAAGTAAACAGCAACATTATGTAAAACTTTAGCACTAATTATTTAAATTGCTTTAAAATAAGCTTTCGGCCTGCAGCCAATTGTTTATAATATTGTCATTTTGTTGATACATTATGAGACTGCTGCATTTCAAATGGTGATTTTAATTCCAACTCTAGAAATGCCAATTTGATTTACAATGGAGTTGTGTTTATGATTACTATTCAGGTAGACTCTGGTAAAATTGCCCAACTAAAGTATTTCTGAGATAAATAATGATGGTTGTGGCAAAGAAGTTAGTTACTCTTTATCAAAAGTTGCTTGTAAGCCAGAGGAACCCAAGTTATCATAAACAGAACAAACCAAATAATTACTTATTCTATCGAGTTCTTCATTTAGTTTGCATTGGATCTCCTTCGGCATTGCTCTTGAGGTAAAACCTAATGTTTATTCAAACGACAAACTCTCTGACTCCAAATTAATATAGGCCTGTTCAGCACAGGACTATATTGTTTAAATGCAAGTTATGTCCCTGCAATGCTTCACCACATTAGAGGGAAAATATTCTTGCACTGGAGTAGATGCAGAGGAAATTTGAGAATGTTGCCAAGACCCAATGTTCTAGCTATAGGAAAGGATTGGATATTATTGTTTTTCTTTGTAACAGCTTGAAAACTTAATTGAGATGTTAAAAAAAACAATGAGGGCTTTACACTTAATAAATAACAAAGACCAAATTCTCTTAATTGAAGGGGTGAAACATTTAAAATGGTTTGAGAGAGGAAGGGATTTGTTTTCACCCAGGTGTCTGGAACTCGTGCTTTAATAGGTGGCAGAGGGAAGAACTTTCATTTTTAAACAGTGTTTGCACGTTTGAAGAGTTGTCATTTGCTGTGGACTTTGACACAAAATGGGATTAAGCTCAGTAGTTTTTCTCAACTGGCACAGGTTGGGCAAATGGTCTCCAGTGTCACAAATGTTCTATGACAATTTTGGTCTCCTAATTTGAGGAAGGACATTATTGCTATTGAGGGAATGCAGCGTAGGTTCACCGGGTTAATTCCCAGGATGGTGGGACTGATGTATGATGAAAGAATAGGTTGACTGGGCTTGTATTCACTGGAATTTAGAAGGATAAGAGGGGGTCTTATAGAAACATATAAAATTCTTAGAGGATTGAACAGGAAAAATGATCCCGATGTTGGGGGAGTCCCAGAACCAGGGGTCACAGTTTATGAATAAGGGGTAGGCCATTTAGGACTGAGATAAGGAAAAACCTTTTCACTCGGAGTTGTGAATCTGTGGAGTTCTCTGCCACAGGAGGCAGTGGCGGCCAATTCATTGGATGTGTTCAAGAGAGCATTAGATTTAGTTCTTGGGGCTCAGGGAATCAAGGGATATGGGGAAAAAGCCAGAACAAGGTACTGATTGTGGATGATCATATTGATTGGCGGTGCTGGCTCGAAGGGCCGAGTGGCCTACTCCTGTACCTATTTTCTATGTTTCTATGATAATTGGTAGTGTCCCTTTAAGATTTCCACTTGTTTATTCCCTGTGAAGGGAATAATCAGCATGTCATGTAGAAGATTTATATTGTTGAAAGCTCCTCAAATGACCACCTTTTGGGGTTCTCTCTACAGGTTCTTTAGATCCGGTCAACACCAGATGCAGAAAGGGGACAAAAAGAAAAGTTAGCAAATTTTGAATGCATCACGGTAGCGCAGCGGTAGAGTTGCTGCTTTACAGCGAATGCAGCGCCGGAGACTCAGGTTCGATCCTGTCTACGGGTGCTGCACTGTAAGGAGTTTGTGCGTTCTCCCCGTGACCTGCGTGGGTTTTCTCCGAGATCTTCGGTTTCCTCCCACACTCCAAAGACGTACAGGTATGTAGGTTAATTGGCTGGGTAAAATGTAAAAATTGTCCCTAGTGGGTGTAGGATAGTGTTAATGTACGGGTATCACTGGGCGGCACGGACTTGGAGGGCCGAAAAGGCCTGTTTCGGGCTGTATATATATGATATGATGATGATATGATCACTGATGACAAATAATCTACTTGCCATTAGGATTTCTTTTGCTTTCTAACAATCATCTTAGGCTATCATTGCAACGTAGACATCTATTTTCTTATCAAGTTTTTTAAATTACTTCAATACAGCTACAGAACAATGCAGTTATATTAGCACCTTTTTAATTAAACTAAAACCATTCTTTTCATGGTTAGAAACAAGGAATGGCAGATGCTCGTTTAAACCAAAGATAGACACAAAATGCTGGAGTAACTCAGTGGGTCAGACAACATCTCTGGACAAACAAGATCGGCAATATTTCGAGTCGGGCCCCTTCAGACTGAAAGAGGGTGGGGTGTGGAGCCGGAGATGAGAAAAGACCAATCACAAATGACTCAGGCAGGGTGGTGCCTGGTAAGCTCATTGTTGACGAGGGAAGGGGATCTCAAGAGGGAAACAAAACTATGAAACTGGTAAAACGACTAGGGTAGAGGAAGGGGGCGAAGAGTGTGAGTAGAAGTTGCTTAAAATCAGAGAATTGACTGTTCACACCACTGGGTTGTAAGCTACCCACGCTAAATATGAGGTGCTGTTCCTCCAATTTGTACATGGCCTCACTCTAGCAAAAGGTCAGTATGAAAAGGAATTTGACATGGTTGGCAACTGGGAGTCATTTGTGGTTGATCCTGATCTTTTTTCACCTCTTCATCCCCAACTACAGAATGAAGAAGTGTGCTGATCTGAAACTTCACTCATACTTGTTTCCATTGATGCTGCCTGACCCACTGAGTTACTCCAGCATCTGTCAAAAACCAGCAGAGGTAAAGGACTGTTTAAAACTAGGCACTGTAGGCTTGATTACAGATAGTTTTTAAACGAAGTTCTTCAAGGAGAAGAGAAGGTTTGGTGAGAGAATCCACAGTCAAAATAGTCAGTAGTGGGAGAAAGAAGATCAGAAAGCACATAAGGCAAATGTTCGAGTTCTTCACAGGATAGAGAAGCTAAGCAGGACAGGGAGGATCATTGCCTCCTTTATACAATAGGAACTGATCAATGAGCAGCCATCTGGATATACTTTATTGAAATAGAAATGTTTCACATCAGCTAGTCATTCTTTTTCCAACCACAGAGTGGATTCATTTGATATTAAAGAACCTGGCTTCATCTGGTCTTGCAGTGCTCTCCCTTTTTTTCTTAACAATGACACTGACATCATTTTTCAGTGCATTTATGCAAGATTCAAGGTGATCCCCGAAATCCTTTATCCCTTGAGTTTGCTTGTAGAGATGTATCCGCAGTGATTCCACATTGTCATCCTCCTATAAAAGGCATACAATAACTGTTATTGCAGATAAGGAAATATACCATCTTACATAGTTAAATTACTGCCTGCAGCATTTCGCGTCTGTTTTTCACCTCAAAACGCATCACAAATAAGATTGGAAACGTAAAACCAGAGGAATTGCAATCACAATCAGTCAACTATATCACTGAGCAAAAATGCACCATTGAATCAATACATTCTACAAGATGTGCAATCTGTGGCATTAATTCTTGTGTGTAAGAGGGTGTGAGAACTGAATTTGGGTAGTACATACCGGTGGTCGACGACGCCCCAGACCTAGTAGTTGGCTTTGCACCCTGTTTATGCTTTTGTAAAATGTTTTCAGAGCCTTAGCAAAGTCAACCTCACAGCTGGCCTTCGATGTGCTCCTCCAGCATAAGAGATGTTCGTTCATTTGCTGGAAAGATTTCTCTCCAGGTCTTGAGGCTAGAGACATGAAACCAAGGGAGGGAATTTTGTTCAATAGCAATAGCAGAATTCAGCACTGGACAGTTGCCCTGACAGACTGTTATATTTTCCTTACAGCCTGGCTTTCTGCCAACTGCTTTGCTACTGTACACCAATCTTACAAATTGGAAGGCAGCTGTTTCTAAGTGACAGTTAAAATATTTCAGATCCTGTTGGGCATAGGCTTAATCTTATGATATGAGAGCAATTGGGAAGTTAGACAATAGACAATAGACAATAGACAATAGGTGCAGGAGTAGGCCATTCAGCCCTTCGAGCCAGCACCGTCATTCAATGCGATCATGGCTGATCACTCTCAATCAGTACCCCGTTCCTGCCTTCTCCCCATATCCCCTCACTCCGCTATCCTTAAGAGCTCTATCCAGCTCTCTCTTGAAAGCATCCAACGAACTGGCCTCCACTGCCTTCTGAGGCAGAGAATTCCACAACTTCACCACCCTCTGACTGAAAAAGTTCTTCCTCATCTCCGTTCTAAATGGCCTACCCCTTATTCTTAAACTGTGGCCCCTTGTTCTGGACTCCCCCAACATTGGGAACATGTTATCTGCCTCTAATGTGTCCAATCCCCTAATTATCTTATATGTTTCAATAAGATCCCCCCTCATCCTTCTAAATTCCAGTGTATACAAGCCCAATCGCTCCAGCCTTTCAACATACGACAGTCCCGCCATTCCGGGAATTAACCTAGTGAACCTACGCTGCATGCCCTCCATAGCAAGAATATCCTTCCTCAAATTTGGAGACCTAAACTGCACACAGTACTCCAGGTGCGGTCTCACCAGGGCCCGGTACAACTGTAGAAGGACCTCTTTGCTCCTATACTCAACTCCTCTTGTTACGAAGGCCAACATTCCATTGGCTTTCTTCACTGCCTGCTGTACCTGCATGCTTCCTTTCATTGACTGATGCACTAGGACACCCAGATCTCGTTGAACTCCCCCTCCTCCTAACTTGACACCATTCAGATAATAATCTGCCTTTCTATTCTTACTTCCAAATAACCTCACACTTATCACAGTTAAGTCAGAATTCATTTTCCCCACCACAAAAGATTCGGGATATCCAAACATCTTTTGAAATCTGGGTATAAGAGATAACTGGAGTTGATAAAGACCAACCATGATCTAATTCATTGGAGAACAGATGCTAGTGTCTAAAATAACCACTCGTCTACGTCAATGCCATGCATTGCCCTGCCTCTCCCCTTTTCCAGCTTTCTTCATCCCTCTACAATCAGTCCGAAAAAGGGTCTCAACCCAAAACGTCACCTGTCCATGTTCTCCAGAGATGCTCCCTGACCTGCTGACCAGCACTTTGTGTCCTGCTGGTGTGTGTGTGAGCTTTCTAAACTAATGAAGATGAATGTGATTTTTATGATTATTTTGGCTGTGAAGTGCAACTTTTGTACAGAAACCTTTGAAATGTTGCAGGTACCACGTCCCATGCAGCCTGCTCCCCCATAATGTAATTTTTTTTTTAAATGTATGTCCCTTTAGACAGTTGTTGTAGGCCTTTGGATACAGGGCATTCACTGGACAACCGAGCTGCACAAACAAAATAACTGTGCATTTACAATCACTTAATGAGAAAAGTAGGAACAAAGACATTGTAAAACATTTGATACTGATTCCTTATTACTAAGTGTGTACTGTGACACTATAGCCCATGAGAGGGAAAAGTAATTCTATTCAATGGATTTATTGTTAGAAATTTCCATTAGAATGATTTATAAACAAATTGAAAAGTTGTTGGAACGTTTAATGATTCGAGAAAGTGATGCATTATTTCTCATCTCAATTACTAATGAACTGTCTCAAATGGAATGCAAAAGAGGCATGAACCTTGCAAAGGGCAAAGAGCAAGTTTAACAGAAAGTATTCTTATTGTTAAATTATGTTTCCATCATTTGACTTGATCTATTGTGAGTGATTTGGTAGACTAGATGCACAATGGGCAGTATCTTAAAATTAGTTGTTGGCAAATTAGGATTGAAATTGTGCAACAATTTTTCCACACAAAATTCAGTGGAAGCCTGAAACAATTTTCCTACTTCCCAGTAGGCATGATTACTGAATCAGTTGAAGTTTCAAATACAAAACTGATGGACTTATCTAGGCTAAGGTTCCAAAGTGTTACAGAAAAAATGCTGTTCAGATCCATCATTATCTAGCAAAATGGTCGGGCTGATTTGAGTGACTGAATGGTTTAATCCTATGGCGTGAAATTGAATCTTAGGCCCCATGGTTTATATTAAACAGTTGTTATATTAAACAGAGTTTGATCCTGTATTTCATTTATATGTCGGGAACCAAATATTATCCAGCGCGATTCTTTTGCAACCTGAATTAATTTGCAGCAGGCACGAAAGCCAATCGTCTCTTCTTTATTACCATCATTCATCATTTTCTTTATGGTGGCCTTCAAGCTGACATTGTCCTTTCTTAAGGTTCTGTTGATGTCCCTCAACAGATTAGTCTCTTGCTCCAACTTTGATAACTTGGTGTAAAGTTCAGAGAGCTGGTCATCTCCCACCTCCTACAAATTGGGTAATAATTTTGATCATGAATTGTTGCACACAATCTATTAAGATGTTATCAGTTTCTAATTTAAGTTTCAAGCAGAGCACAACATGTGAATATTACAAATGTAATCTGGTCAAAAGGAAACAAGACATACAAACCTTCTCGTTTTTGGATCTTAGGTAACTAGTGCTCTGTTCGATTGAATTAGTGTTTTTCACTTTATTTGTACAAAGATCAAAAAATAATCTTCAGCAACACCATTGCATATTTTAGTTAGAATTACCTTGACCAAAAAAAGTAGCTGGTTCAACGATGTACTGCATACTTTTCTTCTGAATGGCTTGACTGATATTTTTTAATTCTCTTCTCTTTATTTGCATTTAAAATTCTAGCAAACTGGTTATAATGGAAAACATTCCAATAGCATTTTTGATTATTTAGTCCATCATTGCCTCTGTCGATTTGTTCCATTTAACACTTAGATGTCAGCCATAAATCATAATCAACATTAGTCTTTTAATGCTATTAGAGTACAAATTTACATCAATCCACTGAAAGTAAACAGAGTATTTCAAAATGGGTGCTACAAGTTCCCATGTCTCTACTTTTGCAACCTCTCCAAGCGGCCAGCATGGAAATACTGCATTATGCTGAATGAAATTGATCTGTGGCAATTAGTTATTCTGCAGGTAGATCATAGGACGACAGCAAAGGAACAAACTTTTTAGCTCTGGATGTCTGCATCGATCCCGATGCCAATCTAAACTAATCCCACCTGCCTCCACACAGTCCATATTCTCTCTATTCCTTGTCTGTTCATGTATCTGTCTAATTGACATAAATATTCCTATTGTATCTGCTTATACCACTTGGCATTTCAGGCACCTACCACTCTCCATGTAAAACATAAAACTTTCCCTGCACATCTCTTTTAAACTTGGCACCTATCACCTTAAAATAATGCCCTCGTGTCAGAGTGATACAGTGTGGAAAAGGGCCCTTCGGCCCAACTTTCCCACAACGGCCAACATGTCCCAGATACACTAGTCCCACCTGCCTGTGTTTGGTCCATATCCCTCCGATCCTGTCTTATCTATGTACCTGTCTAACTGTTTCTTAAAAGTTGGGTTAGTCCCAGCCTCCACTACCTCCTCTGGCAGCTTGTTCCATACACCCACCACCCTTTGTGTGAAAAGGTTACCCCTCAGATTCCTATTAAATCTTTTCCCCGTCCTCTGGTCCACGATTCACCTATTCTGGGCAAGAGACTCCGTGCATCTACCCGATCTATTCCTCTCATGATTTTATACACCTCTATAAGATCACCCCTCATCCTCCTGCGCTCCAGGGAATAGAGTCACAGCCTACTGAACCTCTCCCTATAGCTCAGAACCTCAAGTCCTGGCAACATCCTCATAAATCTTCTCTGTACCCTTTCCAGCCTGACAACATCTTTCCTATAACATGGTGCCCAGAACTGAACACAATACTTTAAATGTGGTCTCATCAATGTCTTATACAACTGAAACATAACCTCCCAACTTCTCTACTCAATACTGATGAAGGCCAATGTGCCAAAAGCCTTTTTGACTACCTTATCTACATGCGACTCAACCCTCAAGGAACTATACACCTGCACTCCTAGATCCCTCTGCTCTACAACACTCCCCAGGGTCGGATATCCGACAACGATGAGAAGGCCTACCGGGAGGAGGTGGCTGATCTGGCACTCTGGTGTCAGGACAATAGCCTCCTCTTGAATGTCACTAAAACTAAGGAGCTGATTGTGGACTTTAGAAGGGCTAAACATCCAAGGACATACACACCACTGGAGATAAATGGGTCTACTGTGGATAGGGTGAGCAGTTTTAAATACTTGGGAGTCCACATCACAGAGGATCTGACATGGGCAACGCACATTGCCGCACTGGTGGGTAAGGCAAAGCAGCGTCTTTACCACCTTAGACAGCTGAGGAAATTCAGAGTGCCTCTGAGGATCCTTCATTGCTTCTACTCTGGGGCTGTAGAGAGTATCCTGTCCGGCAACATTACAGTCTGGTTTGGGAACAGCTCTGCCCAGGACAGGATGGCCCTGCAGAGAGTAGTGCGTTCGGCAGAACGCACAATGGGAACTACACTCGTCCCCCTGCAGGACCTATACATCAGGAGGTGCAGATCCAGAGCAAGCAACATTATGAGGGGCCCCTGCCACCCCAGCAACGGACTGTTCCAGATGCTACGGTCAGGCAAGCGCCTCCGCTGTCACGCTGTGAAAACGGAGAGGATGAGACGGAGTTTCTTCCCACAGGCCATCAGGACTGTCAACTTTTATAACCCCAGGGACTAAATTTTGTCTTCTCTATATTAACTTTATTAACTTTATTTATATGCTGTAACTGTAATTCTTTTTTGTGCACAATCCACAGACATTGCCACTTTCATTTCACTGCAAATCGTGTATGTGTATGTGACAAATAAACTTGACTTGTAGGTCCTGCAAATGTTAGACTTCCCAAAATGCAACTCCTCACATTTCTCAGTATTAAATTCCATCAACCATTCCTCTATTATTTGATATTTCCATCCTGTGAAAAAGACTCTGACCATATACCCTAGCTATGTGTCTCATACTTTGATCAGGTTCCCCATTTAACCTCCGATGCTCTCGTGAAAACGTCCACATTTGTCCAACCTTGCAGCTAATACTCAGGCAGCATCCTGGTGCACCTATTCTGCAACCTATATGCTTTCTTTACCACCTTATGTACTTGTGTCCCCACTTTCAGGAATCCATGGACTTCTCTCTTTCCCCTCAATGTCCCTTTGCACATCAATGCTCCTGCATTCCTTTTGCATTTGACCTCCCAAAATGCAACAACGCAACCTTGTCCAGATTAAACTCCACCTGTCAACCTTGACAACCTTCCTCACTGTTTGCACTTCCACCAATTTATATGATAAAATGTGGAAATATATTTTCGAAAGAAAATTCCGGGAACTGTTTCTTTGCAAAGAAAATGCAGATAAAATAGGGAGTACTTACCCCGCTACCACTACTGCGGGGTAGCAGCGATCTCTCGTCGCTATAATCTATAATTATACTGCCTTCATCAGTAATCTCAAAATCACCAGGAAAGACCATTTCCGTACAACCTTCTAAAAAATCAAGGAAAAAAGTACTCAATATGGGACACAACTACAGTACAGTAAACCCTTGTTTTTTTACGGACTTCTTTATAATGGATTTTGATTATCGTGGATTGATCTACGGACCTTCACTGCCAGGCTGTGCTGCAGATGCCATTCCCAGCCCACGCCAGCTTTCTGGTCGCCATCAGGCTGGGCTGCCAATGCCACTGCCTCCCAGGCAACCTCTATGCCACGCTGAGCCTTACTCACCTACCGCGATCATAACTCTGCTGATCCCCGCCTCTCCCCCAGCCACCAGTAGGTCAGGGTCATCAACTCACCTAGATACCAGGTACAATTCTGGACCAATAGTCTGGAGAAGAGACCCAAAAGGTCACCTATCCATGTTCTCCAATGTTGCTACCTGACTTGCTGTGTGACTCTAGCACTGCTACTACTACTTATACAATGATAAACCCTTACACAGTTGTGGTGGACAATTGGCAATAATAATAATAATGCATTACATTTATATAGCGCTTTTCAAACACTCAAAGACGCTTTACAGGGATTTCTAGAACATAGAGAAGTGAATAAATAGATAAATAAGTAAACGAACAGAGAAAGGAGACAGAAGGTGAGGTGACCTTCAGTGGTTGAAGGCAGTGCTGAAGAGGTGAGACTTCAGTGATGTTTTGAATGTGGTGAGTGAGGAGGAGTCTCTGACGGTTTGGGGTAGTGAGTTCCATAGGGTGGGAGCAGCGATGGAGAAAGCCCTGTCCCCCCAGGATCTGAGTTTGGTCCGGATGGGGGGGGGACAGGAGATTGGCAGCAGCAGAGCGGAGGGTGCAGGTGGGAGTGTGCCTGTGGAGGAGGTCAGTCAGGTAGGATGGGGCCAGGTTATGGAGGGCTTTGTAGGTCATGAGGAGGATTTTGTACTGGATTCTCTGGGGGATGGGGAGCCAGTGGAGTTTGTAAAGGACGGGGGTGATATGGTCACGGATCGGGGAGTGGGTGAGTAGACGGGCAGCAGAGTTTTGAATGTATTGAAGTTTACTGATGATTTTTGAGGGTGAGCCATAGAGGAGGCTGTTGCAGTAGTTCAGACGGGAGGTGATGAAGGCGGTGATGAATGGACAACATTCCCCCCCACGGTCCGTTATAACGAGATTTACTGTACTGATATTCATTCTGCCAACAAAAATATAGTTATGATAAAAGAAAAACATACTACAATTTTATGAGGAATTAAATGGGAGAGATTCGTCAATGGAACACCAGTTTTGTTCATTTCCACTTTGCAATTAGTTTGGATTTAGACTGCCAGAAATTAAAGCAAATTCAGTTAGACATAAGACCTTGGCCGGCTCGTACATACTATAGAGAGTCTACCAGCCTTACAGTCAGTGGGTCAGCCAGACATATTAATGGGCAATGTCAAAAAAGCAACAAAAAAAATTCTGGATGCTGTAAATCTTCTGAAGATAGGTCATCGACGATTCGATATTTCTATCAACTAATGATGCCTGTCTTGCTGAGAATTATCAGCATTCTCTATTTTTATACCGTAGGTGCTGTCACCCTGGCTCACCTGCTTTCAAGCTAAGAGGCAAGCCCATGGCTGACTCCCCTACCATTTATTACCTCAGTCTTTCATTTTCTGTCTACAGTGTTCTAACTGGGACTAGCTCCCAAAACTGGAGAAGGCCTGCTATCAAATCCGATGTGCTTGGGAAGAATGTACACCCCAATGTATGACCTCCACCTCCCCTCCCAGCAATCCTCCACCATTAGAAAAGTTTGGCTGTTTTATTCTGCAAATTAATGTTTTCTGAAACCATTTCCAGTCCCTTCCCAAACACCAACATTGGGGTGATTATTGGCTGTGATCTTATTACTTCTGCCAATTTTGCTGTTCTTTGTCATGCAATTTTATGTCACTGATTGAATAGTCATCGTAGAGATTGGTTTTGAGAATGAAGCTTCGTTTTTTTAGTTTAGAGATACAGCGCGGAAACAGGACCTTCAGCCCACCGGGTCCGCGCCGACCAGGGAACCCCGCACATTAACGCTATCCTACACCCCCTAGGGACATTTTTTTACATTTACCAAGCCAATTAACCTACAAACCTGTACGTCTTTGGAGTGTGGGAAGAAGCCGATGATCTCGGAGAAAACCCACGAGGTCACGGGGAGAAAGTACAAACTCCGTGCAGACAGCACCCGTAGTTGGGATTGAACCCGGGTATCTGGCGCTGCATTCGCTGTAAGGCAGCAACTCTACCGGTGCGCCACCATGACCGCCCATGTAGGAAGACATTGACAAACCCACTGCCTTAAGGTCTGCAACACTGAACCAAATGGTTTGCAGTTTCAGAAATAAAGAACTTACATCGTACAGAGAGGCTAAGCAGCCTATTGAGGTTGTTTCTTGTATTTTCACTTTTTGTACATAATTTCCAAAACCTGCAGTTTGATTTGTGCTTTTTGCAGCTGCTTAAACAACTAATGGAAGTGCAGGTGGCTGCTGTGTGAGTTCAGTGCAGAGAACCACTGTGGAATATTACCGAGAAGCTACTTCAATTGCTGCAATTGCAATGTCCTTTTTGGATTTGGACTACTGCACATCGCATGCTGTTGATAATTGGGAACATTGAGCAGCAGCAGCCTCTTGAAATTAATGCCTTTTTAACATTTTACAAATATGTGGGATATCTGCTTCATTGGCTATCCATGATAATGTCATAATTTCATACAGCATAGATTCAGGTTCTTTGGCCCATCAATCACCATTCACAATAATCCTTCACTGTTCAATGTAAATTCCCATCAACTCCCTGCAGATTCTACCACTCACGTACACTTTAAGGGTGGCTTACAATGGCCAGTTTCCCTATCAATCTGCATGTCCTTGGGATGAGGGAGAAAACTGCAGCACCATGTTGGAAACCCATGTGATTCGAGGGAAAATAGGGATACACTACACAGACAGCACTGGAGATCAGGATCAAACACAGGTCACTGGAGCTGTGAGGTAGCAGTTCTTCTAGTAGTGCCAATGTGTCTCCCAAGTTATGCTAGCATCCCTTCGAATATAACAAAGATTATTAGCACTTACTGCTTGGTTGAAAACCAATATTCTGAGGGGAGAGGTTTCTGGCTTTAATTCATTTAAGTGTCAATTATTTGCTTTCAACAGGCCCATTTCCCCAAACAAGGAAACATGAAACAATGTCTAGATTTTTTATTACCTTGTAAACCCCAGAGTTGCAGAACCAGGGCATGATTTTGCAGATAGTTTAGTAACTCCTGTGACACACACTTGACAGTGAACTGCATCATGTGATCAATTCTTGCATTTACTGTGTTCCAGACAGGGTCCGAGTGGAAAGCATATGGTTGATTTAGTACATGATATCTGAAAAGGATTAGCATGCAATTAATTTTTTTCTTCTTATCCCTAGGCCATAAGATCGTCAGGTGTTTTTTTATTATCTAAATAGTGATGCATCAACTCTGGAATAGAGATTTAGAATTGCACTGTCAGTTACAAGATATTCTGGTAATTCTAGTCCACAACTTTTACAAATGAAGTCTAATGTAGAAATAGCAGATTATCTTTTTACAGATATTAAATTTATAAAAGCGGAACATTTGGTACATTCTATTCATCTCAGACCCTCAAGATCTCTCGGTGGTCAATGCAAACTGGATTTGTAATATGAGTTAGTTGATAGGGTGTCTGGATATGCTTCCGGGGTGGAGATGGAAGCAGATACGATAGTGGTGCTTAAGAGGTTTTTGGATAGGCATATGGATATGCAGGGAATGGAGGGATATGAATCACAAGCAGGCAGAAGGGATTAGTCTAACTTGGCATCATATTCAGTATAGACATGGTGAGCCAAAGGATCTATTCCTGTGCTGTATGTCCTTACTGGACAAGGAGGTTGCTTTTAGTGTTTTCATGAAATAGAGTTAAGCAGCTTATGAATGAACACTGTTGGATATCTACAGCTAGATTCCCAAGAATGCACTGCTAATAGAAGTAAATATCACAAGAGAAAAAGGGTATGGTGAGTGTAGTACAATCATTAGTAACATAATAATAATAATAACCCAAAAATGTAACACAAAAATTGTGAAGATTGAGGTATGGACACCATACTGAGCTCAAAATCTTTGATGTGAGCGTTCCCTCAGTTTTCGCATTATCAATAGAAGCAATTTACTCCCTCCCCTGTCTACATCACTTTCAACAAATAAAAATGCCCTAAAACTGTTCATAAAAAAATAACACCTTGGGGAGTTAATCAAAGAAGTAGGTATTAACAAGTGGGGCAGAAGGATTCTGAAGGGAATTCTAGAGCATCTAGTTCTTGGAAGGTATAACTCATTGGTGGACACATTACACCTGGAGACGCTGAAGAGTTTTCAGCTACGGTGTAGTTACCTTAGAAAACTTCATGGCTGAAGGAGGTTACAGAGACAGGGAGTGGCAAAGCCATGAAGATAATGAGAAACAAGGATGAGAATTTTAGGATTGAAGCTTTGCTAAATCAACAAGCACAAGAGTGATAAACAATGGGGATGGTGTGACTTGGGATACGGCAAAAAGCTTTGGATAAATTTATAGAAAATAGGATGGCTGACCAAGGGAATAGTTGTCTTGAGGTAACAAAAGCATGGACGAGGGCTTCAGTGGCTTATGAGCTTTACAAAGTAGGAGTGAGATGACAATGGGAATACTAAAAAGGTGTCATTAACTGTTCTGCAGATGTGAGCTCAGAACTTAGTTCAGGGCTTAATGTGACACCAGCATCATGAACAGTTTGGTTCAGTTTCTGAGTATACAGTTAGGGAACAGAAATTGTAAAAGTGATGGAAGATGATGATTTTGGTCTTCCTTTTAGATGGACGATATTTTTCATCATCCAGTCTAAAATGTTGAATAAATAGAGTCAGAGGGTCAAGAGGGGAATTAGGAAGGTTGATGGAATAGGGAGGAGTACAAAGTTTATTGCAAGGTGGCGAAGTATAGACGCTAGGGCATTTTGGTGCAACTTTACAGGGCATTGTTGAGACCACAGCTGGAGTTCTGCATGCAATTTTGATCTCACATTTTTTAAATGGGTATGCTTACTTTGGAGGCAATGCAGAGAAGGTTCATTAGATTGTTTCTTAGAGATAAGGTGGTGATGGTATGTACAGAGATGAGCAGTTGGCCTGTACTAATTAGAGTATCAAAGAATGCAAGATGATCTAATTGGAACTTAAAAGTTTCTGAGGTAGAATATCAATAGAGGCATCTAGAATAAGGGTTGTCCATTTCAAATGAAGATGAAGAGAACATTCTTCTCTCAGAAGGTGGTGCATCTTTGGAATTACTTATCCTAGACAAGTGGAGAGGTCAAATTATTGAATAAATTCATGGTGGAAATTATCAGACATTTGAACCTCGCGAGATTCAAGGAGTATGGGGAGAGAATGAGAAAATGGTATTGAAGCCAAGACTGGATCAGCGATGTTTTTACTGAATGGTGGAACAGATTAGAGGGGGTAGTAAGTCTACCCCTGCGTATAAGAAAATAACTGCAGATGCTGGTACAAATCGATTTATTCACAAAATGCTGGAGTAACTCAGCAGGTCAGGCAGCATCTCGGGAGAGAAGGAATGGGTGACGTTTCGGGTCGAGACCCTTCTTCAGACTGATGTCGGGGGTGGGACAAAGGAAGGATATAGGTGGAGACGGGAAGATAGAGGGAGATCTGGGAAGGAGGAGGGGAAGGGAGGGACAGAGGAGCTATCTGAAGTTGGAGAAGTCGACGTTCATACCACCGGGCCGCAAACTGCCCAGGCGAAATATGAGGTGCTGCTCCTCCAATTTCCGGCGGGCCTCACTATGGCACTGGAGGAGGCCCATGACAGAGAGGTCAGACTGGGAATGGGAGGGGGAGTTAAAATGCTGGGCCACCGGGAGATCAGTTGCGTTAATGCGGACCGAGCGCAGGTGTTCAGCGAAGCGATCGCCGAGCCTGCGCTTGGTTTCGCCGATATAGATGAGTTGACATCTAGAGCAGCGGATGCAATAGATGAGGTTGGAGGAGGTGCAGGTGAACCTCTGTCTCACCTGGAAAGAATGTTTGGGTCCTTTGATGGAGTTGAGGGGGGAGGTAAAGGGACAGGTGTTGCATCTCGTGCGGTTGCAAGGGAAAGTGCCCGGGGTTAGGGTGGTTTGGGTAGGAAGGGACGAGTGGACCAGGGAGTTGCGGAGGGAACGGTCTCTGCGGAATGCAGAGAGGGGAGGGGATGGGAAGATATGGCCAGTGGTGGGGTCCTGTTGTAGGTGACGGAAATGTTGGTGGATGATATGTTGGATCCGCTGGCTGGTGGGGTGGAAGGTGAGAACGAGGGGGATCCTGTCCTTGTTGCGAGTGGGGGGATGGGGAGCAAGAGCGGAGCTGCGGGATGTAGAAGAGACCCTAGTGAGAGCCTCATCTATAATGGAGGAGGGGAAGCCCCGTTTTCTGAAAAACGAGGACACCCTGCTCCTGGTTTCATATGTCGGTGAACATGCAATTGGTATATTATCACTTTATCATGTTATCAAAAAGCTCAAGATTTTGTTTTAACAGAAGGAATTTCTCACAAAATCTGAATTCCTCTTTTGATGTTCTGTTTCAGCCATTTGATCCCCAGGCATTGAGTTATCTGAACTTGGAAATCCAGCCTGTGCCCCACCAACTCAGTGGGATCAATAAGGACCTCCTCTTCTTTCAGAGGTCTGCAAAAAAAGTACCAGTTAACTTAAAATTCCCAAAAGACGATGAAAACAATGTTTTCACTGTATCTCTGTTCATGCGACAATAATAAACCAAAGCCAATTATACTACAGGTACAGTTAGAGATTTGTAATTCCCACGAGTGATATGGTCCCCAGACCAGACCTATACTTGGTTTAACAGCACATTCTCACAAAATGACCTGGTGCACTTACATTTGAATTCAAAATGCAGATTACGTTTTCATTTGCCCAGATTGACTAGGGTAATGACCAACCTACTGTCCCTGGCTGGCATCACTTCATCTGGATATGGAAGGTCCTGACTTTTCCCCCTTCCCTCCCCACCAACCCCAGAGATTCACTCCTGTCAAAGGCTTCTGAACTGTTTTAAACATATCTGATGGAAACATTCAAATAATTTTAATAAAATATTTACTGAAAATGCCATTAAACATTAACATATATTTTAAAATATTTTAATAAAGGAAAATAAAATTACATAATTCAAACACTTATCCACACGTGTCTCCTTCCACAGTATAAGGAATCCCATTTAAAGGATAGAATCACCATTCGTACTGTAGTCAGCTGTGCTGTAAAGCTGAGGGGCGAAGCAAATGTTGAAAGTGAGCTGAGCCATGAATTGCTCCTGGTTGCTAGTTCCCCATGGAACCACCTTTATTTGGACCATATATATGATGTGATTGAACTTATGTTTCACACTGAAGTTAAAAGGGATACTTGGGAATTAAGCATATTTACTTTCTAAATAAAAGTTTACTTTTGGTCTTTTTGTAGTTCGGCAAGGGAACCAGACAAGTTAACTCCAAAAACAATCTCAGCCTGTTTGGTAAGATTTCCCAAGCACGTTCTTGGTGGATGTGGAAAAATGCAATATATTTTTGTTCCAACAGTTATTTTTAAAAGAAAAAATAACTGACTAGTCAATTCTGAAACTTACTGTCCACTTGGGTTGCATGGTACCAGGTTCATCTGTAAAGTAGCCTCTTCTTTTCCCTGGGAATTATGAAACTCCACATGTTCCTCTAGTGCAATACAGTAGTTCAGAGACTGAAGCCAGACGTAAGCTGTACCTAAATGAACAACTTCAATAGGATCCCAGAATGGATCACTCTCCCTGTCCACAGAAATATTCTCCCCATCAACAAAACGCTGATATACGTCTTCCATGATGAACTTCCTGTTCACAAACTTGGCTTTTGACCAGACCCATATCTGTAACAATGAAGACGCATTTGGATCAATCCTTCTAAAAACGTACTCAACACAGAAGAGAATATATAATTGGATACATTCCTTTCGTAACTGAGGCAAAGAAGCCATGGTAGAGTTTATAAAACACTGCGTTTTATGCGATTATGACAAGGAGAGAGAGATAATACTTTGAAGGTGTAGGGATGATTTAATTGAACTGGGCAGAAGAAAATTAGCTACAAGAAAAGATTGGGTAAGCTGGGACTGATTTTCAGTAACATGCCTCACAGCGCCAGAGATGTGGTTTCAATCCTGACCTCAGGTGATATTTGTGTGGTGTTTGTACATTCTCCCTGTGACCATGTGCTTTTGCTCTCACGTCCCAAAGATGTGCGGGTTTTTAGGTTAATTGGCCTGTGTAAAATTCCCCCTAATGTGTAGGGATAACATAGAACTAGTGTGAATGTGTGATCGATGGTTAGCATGGAATCGGTGGACCGAATGGCCTGTTTTCTATGCTGTATCCCTAAACTAAGATTGATTGAAAGGAGATGTACTCAAGATGTACAGTGGCCAATGAAAGAATGAACAAGAAGAGCCACCTACTTCACTTATTACTGCCTTGGAGCAGGAATGAAGGATTATTGCAGATATGTGGAAGAGTGGAGACTTTGATCAAATTGAATGAAAAGCACCGCATGTCAAATTCTCTTTAATAGTAAACTTTTTCCTTAGCCTTTCATATTTAACTATTGTCTTCTACATCCACCAAAGCAACTTACCTTCCATAATTAATGGCATCAAGGGAAGAAAATACATTTTTAATTTGGAAGGTGTAGAAAAATATGGGAAAGGTCTTAGGAACTGTTTTCTTAGTGAGATGTCAATGGTAACAAAGAATGACATGAATAACTTCCTTCTTACCTGATCAGTTACTTTGTTTGTCACCTTCACTATCACTTCCTTTGCCAGGTCAGAGCCTCTGGAGTCTGTTAAAGCCAAATTTTTCACTTCCAGTTCAAAGCATAGATCCTGTTATTGTAAAATTCAAATTGTACCTCAAATTTAGAAAATAAAATGACCCTCAAAAATTTTCAACAAATCCAAGACAGATCTTGGGAGCATAACCTCAGATGCGTCTTCAATGCAACACTGAGGAAGTACAACTCTGTTGCAGGTGCTGCATTTTAGACATTAATTTGGCCACCATGTCAACACAGGACAAACCATACTACCATTGTGTGAACTAGAAGCATTATTCTTTTTGAACACCAAAAACAGATTTTCATTCATTAATTTACTGCGTATGGAAGAATAATGTGGAGGAGCAGGCTCCATCAAACTTGCCTCCAAAACATCGTTAAGACATAATTGGTTGAAAAAATTATTTAGGATGTCTGAGGAACATGAGAGTTATTAGATAAGTGCAGGCTCTTCCAATTTTGCACTAATGTATGAGATACTGCTTGCCTGAATGAAGATAAAGATGAAGAGATTCCGACGAGGTAGAACGTTAGAGAGATTACCTTATTTAACTCTCGAGTGATCTGGTTTGCTTCTGCCACCATTGGTTTCACTCTGATGTAATCATGGAACACAGCAAGCACACTTGGGTCGACACTTCTGTTGTGACCTGGTCAATGGATAATGAGGAACTCATTAAAAGCATCAAAACTCCTTGTCCAATAATCTTCAACTGGTGGCCCAAGCATCACTTTCACCAGACCTGAAGCACTGATGCATTTGCATTTATAGCCAATTAAGAAAGGCAGTCCATGACTGCAGTATTTCAATGACATTTCAAGTCCAAGTCAGTTTTATCTGCTAGCATATAGTCAAGATCTACAACCCCGTAGATAGACATTAAACTCTGGAGTAACTCAGAGGGTCAGGTAACATCTCTGGAGAAAAGGAATAGGTGATGTTTCGGGTCGAGACCCTTCTTTAGACCCATTCATCTTTATTCTCCAACCTAGTAGCTGGTTGTATATAATGTATTGAAAAACGATCTCTAATTGCCAAAATTACTGATGCGGTCCAAAAATTCTATGTAACTACCACTGACATAGAATCAAAGAAATTTACAATTATAGCTGACCAGAAATTAGGGTGTCCAGATGACTCCCATTTCCCAGTCTTGTAGGTTGCAGCTCAAAGTGCTCATCTAAACATGAAGGTTTCTGACTCCTCTAGGCTTTAAAGTAGCATAATTCAGAGCTCCACTACACGTCAGCTGAAACATTTCTCTTTTATAATCCTGCTACAATTAATTTATACCTTTGTATCCATATTATAGATCCAAGAGAAATCAATTATTTCAGATCACTTTTAATGTGAAATTTCATGATATTGGTAAAAAGGAATTCATTGTCTTTGGATTTTCTTCACCTATATTTTTAGAATTATGCTCATGGGAAAAGGAGAACTTTTGCCAGTCAATATGTATCCAAATTACTTGAGAAAGTTCCTTAAGCTCAATGCTGGTTGTGTGTACAAAGATATGCTGGTAGATGAATTGCCCTTGTAAATCGACCTTCAACTGTAGATGTGGCAAAACAATCAGACGGGAGTTGGTGGGAGAAAGAATGAATTGTGGGGTACAGGGAAAATAAGGCGAGGGAATGAAATAGATGGGATTGCTCTTCTGGGATTGAGTATGGACTTGATGGGCTATATGGCCTCCTGTATAATAAAAAGTGAGAGGCTAACCAAGTACTGTGGGAATGCAGCCTTGGGTTCAGCAGATCAGGTGCAAGTTATCTTCTATGACAAACGCTGGTTCATGGTTTAAGACAATTTAAAAACTTTCACAACAGTGTTCCCAACATCAGCTGATTTATTGAAGTCACCTTAACAATTTGCCATTTGTAGAATAGGAACTCATTATGTTCAGGTCACTAACTCATTATACAAGATCATGAGGATGAGTACAGAGTTATCAGCACCGAAACAGGCCCTTAGGCCTGACTTGCTCATTTTGACCAAGATGTCTATCTAAGCTACTCTCTTTGGTCTGTTTCTGGCCAATGTCCCTCTAAACCTTTACGATCCGAGTACCTGGCCAAATATCTTTTAATCATAGTAATTGATTCTGCCTCTACAACTTCCTCTGACAGCTTGTTCCCCATATCCACAACCCTTTGCATGAAAAGGATGCCCCCCATAACCCTTTTGAACATTTCGCCTCTAACCTTAAATCTGTCCTCTAGCTTTATAGACTTCCCTACTCTGGGAAAAAGACTATGATCATCCACCTTATCCATGCATCTTGTGATTTTATATACCTCCAATAAAGTCACTGCTCAACCTCCTTCACTCCAGTAAAAAATGCCCCAACCTATCCAGCCTCTCCTTTCCAGCTTAATTACATTCTTTATGTAGCTAGGCTCTGTGAACTGCACATAGTACACCGTGTGGCCTCGCCAACAACTTGTACAGTTATAAAACGATACCCCAACTCTAGTACTCATAACCCTGACCAATGAAGACAAGTGTGCCTTATTCTCCTCCCTGCCCACCAATGTCGGCACTTACAAGGAACTATGTATCAGCGGCCATTCTATAACAATCTCTAGAGCCCTGCTATTCACTGAGTATGAAATCAATAATCATGATATGTACAGACTTTCATTTCTGGATGACTTACCCAGAGCATCCCTGTCAAAGCCTTCTACTGCTGCCAACTCCGACTGGAAAAAATCATAATCATATCTGCTCAAGTCCTCATCATTGCGTTCGCATGGATATCCCACATAAAGATAAGTGCTGTTGGATCCCAGAATAAGTCGGTCCTGAAGGAAATAACTAAAAAATAAGACTTGTTTTTCATTGATTATTGAAATGTTTTCAATACAAAAACAACTGGGGGAAAAAACAATAATTCCATCTCATCTGTTATGTATGTGCAATTGCTGATCATAAGATCATAAGTGATGGGAGTAGAATTAGGCTATTCAGCCCATCAAGTCTAATCTGCCATTCAATCATGACTGATCAATCTCTCTCTCCTAACCCCATTCTCCTGCCTTCTCCCCATAACCTCTGACACCCGTATTAATCAAGAATCTATCTCTGCCTTAAATATATCCACAGACTTTGCCTCCACAGCCTTCTGTGACAAAGAATTCCACAGATTCACCACCTTCTGACTAAAGAAATTCCTCCTCATCTCCTTTCTAAAACAACATCCTTTAATTCTGAGGCTATGAACTCTAGTCCTAGACTCTCCCCACTAGAGAAAGGTGTCAGTCAACATTATAACTAGGGGTTAGGGATGGTATAATATTCCAATTTCTTGAATTTCCACACTGTGCACAGAGGATTATGTACTCCGGCAATAGCCATGGATTCACCAGGAATTAAGTGTACTTATTTATGATATTTAATTTATGTAATAATAATTTAGTGTAGAAATTAAAGTTATTGCATCATAAGGATAAATATCAGGATCATTTAAGAATATTTCCCATTGTTCCAAAATATTGTAAATCAGAAAGAAATCTGTTTGATCATGCAGGGGATGTCAGCATGCACTCTCTCTGTACATTTAATTTTAATTTATCCTCTCCTGGATAATTCTGTTTAAAAAAAAATCTCAGCGTCTTGATTCCCATTTGGTAAGGAATAGCCTTAACTAATAACTGAAGCAATACCATGCTCACGAATGTGAAAATTGCTGTTGCTGAAAAGCCTATGCATCAGTATATAGACAAATGCAGAATAAGGACAATATTTTGCAATACAGTATTTAGCTTGAAGAGTTTCTTTCCAGCTGTTATCAAGCAACTGAACGGTTCTCTCGTCAGCTAGAGTGTGGTCCTGCTGTCCCATTTAACTCATTGGAGACCTTCAAGCAATCTTTAATCAGACTTTATCAGACTTCAATGTTATGTCTTGCACTAAATTTTGTATCCTTTATCCTTTATCTGTGCGCTGTGGATTGCTTGATTGTATTCCTGTATAGTCTTTGACTGGATAGATCACAAACACAATCTTTTCTGTGTACCTTGGTTGACATGTGACAATAATAAACTAAAGTCAAAATTTCAGTGGAATATCTCACAGTGACATCTCTCAATCTTGTACAGCGCCTTGTCAATGAAGTGCAATCAATGTCTCAATCCAAAATATTTTATACCCTACGATGGTGTATAAGATGAGATGGCCGTTCAAAATATTTAGAGATTGTTGATTATTAACCCAGTCCCAGAGGAACCCAGTCGCAACAAAGCCTAAATGGGTGGGATTAGGTCCAAAGCAATGAACTTTCTCTGTTTTTACAATATACAATGTTGAAGGAAGACCATGCTGTGGACTCTTCACAGAATGGAATACCACAAGCTGCAAGAACAACAACTTGAAGAGTGAGAGACCTACCAAATGTCTAAGTTGAACTTCAGTACGAACGAGGACCCCATTTAAAATCACTCTGGCCTGTCCATGTGGCTCCAGTGTTACTTTGCTGTCCTGGTTTATGATGATGGCATGTTTATCAGCAATACTGTGCAAGAAAAATTACATGCAATGTCCAAACAACCACATTAATTCAAGGAATAAATACACAGCATCAGATCACATCGAACAGACAATTTAACTGTGGGATGTAAAACTTAATTCGAATACACATCAAACCAATTGCTCACTCATTGATCACTATTTAAAATATTTACCACATTTTCTATGAATGGTAATCATCTCATTCTCTTTGTGACTATTTTAAATTCACAACTCCAATGATCCCACAACCAAATGAAAGGTTTTGCCTTAATTATCATAACCCTTAGCAATTTTAACAAAAACTCTTAAGTCATCTCTCCTGCAATCTCTGGATGTTGTTTCTTCAAAATTATCAAGCAGTGCTATAAATTACCTTAAAATACCTACTTTTGATGATTTTATGTCCATTCCACACTGAACCTACACTGAATATTACCCATCCAACAGCAGTTTTCCAAACAATAGATTATTCATGTTCATAATATATTTTGTCTTCTTGTACATTAGTCTTCTGCTGACATAACTGGTGTTCTAAACTTTTTTGCCTTAATATTCATTCACATGCAATTATTGAACATTGTTCATTTGAACCCCTACCATAGCTCTGTTTGCCCGATTACCTTTGCATCTTTTCACAATGAATGTACACGCATCAAAATATTCCACACAAAACTATATGTGTGGCTTGCAGCCCCTTCTGTAAATAATAATACCAGGTGCGACTCATGGATGCAGCACAGCTGAGTCAGGTTCTGCCTTACCCTGATAATCAAACCAGCAGCAAACCTGGTCAGTGATGGGAAACGTCATCAT
This sequence comes from Rhinoraja longicauda, assembly GCF_053455715.1. NCBI lineage: Eukaryota > Metazoa > Chordata > Chondrichthyes > Rajiformes > Arhynchobatidae > Rhinoraja > Rhinoraja longicauda. The sequence goes on along the minus strand of NC_135961.1, from coordinate 44,641,336 downwards.
CTCTGTGACGCTGATGGAACTGTATGGACATTGTGGACATTGGATAATTCACACTCTACGACCAGTCGATTTTAAAACTGCTTCACATTGTTTGATATCAAATCAGTGTCTGGCCCCAACTGAGCTTTGTGGTTGCACTGTGCAACATCAACATTATATGAACAGTAAACCCGAGTATAAGGAGCCCCACATTCACCTATTAATTAATCACTGTCAATAATTAAAAACAATATTGTTTCTTCTTGTTGAAATTTCCACTTGGTATTCCACATCATCACTATATTTCTTTAAAATGTTTGTTGAGGTTCCCACATACCCTAAGCCTTTAATAATAATTGTTCGTGGGAAACTTCCAGATTGTCCCACGACACACTCACCTGCAACAAAACACAGGCATGCCAAGTTATTTCTTCCATTTGAAATGTTGGTGAAGCCATATCATTCTGTACAACCGGGTAGACACATAGTAAGTATGCTGTACACTTGATTGGACGTATATTACTGGAGTTGAGAAGAATGAGACACCTATAAAATTGTAACAGGACTAGACAGGGAGGATGTACCCGACATCTATCCAGTCCAGAACCTGCTGCCATCATCCCAAGATATGGGGTATGCATCTTCAAAGATTAGGAATCTTGTTGTCATCCAAACAAGATTAGGAGAAATATGTAAACCCAGAGGCAGGTGAACTTGTGGAATTCTCTGCCAAGAAAGAAGTGAAGTCATCAAATACATTCGAGAAGTAGGTACAGTAGGTACATCTCATCACGGTCAATGGATATGAAGAAAAGAGGAACAGGATAGTGAAGTGAATGATCAGCCATGATCGCACTGAACAGAAAAAAGTAGAGACAGAATGGCATTTTCGTCATGTTGAGTGGAAGAAATACTTAAACCAGAAGTAATCTTCCCGTTGGGAAAAATAAAAGCAACTACTGGCAGTTACGAAACGTTTAACTGCTTTGCTTCAGATGTTGTTTTATCCATAGAAGTAACCAATCAATTTGACACCTGCCATCTTGTTGCTTTTATTCCGGTTTGGCCTTAAATTCTTGGCCCATGGAATTGAATCAGTGTCTAAAAGCTGTGGTGTAAAATTGGCAGTGCTTGTTCAGGCACCAGTAGTCATGAGTTTAATGAGATTGGCAATCATCTGGAGTTTTGATAAGCACCTCCACCCCATGTCACACCTGAGATCATCCTCTCTCTGTTGGAATGATTTCCCCACTTTTTCATAAACAGACAGGGATGGTTCGGGCAAGCACAGTTCAGGGTGATTGGTGTAGTTAAGGGTCATAACTCGATTTCTGAAAATTTACACAATTATGGTTTTACTATGAATCATGAGGTCAAGATGAGAGAGAGGGACTTTCATTTTCAAATTGAGTTTTTATCTCCACTTTATACCTTTGAAATTGAGTACAAGATGATTAGGAGACCACTAGGAGACCAGCAGCTGCAGAGAGAGAAACCAACAAGGTAGGGGAAAATTTAGCATCAGCTTAATTTCTTAAAAATCTGATGTGATCCCAGCACAAACCAGCTTCTAGTTTAAACCACAGCAGTAGGATTGGGTAAAGAAGGTCAGTCACTTACCATCATTATTCAACAATTCTGCTTTGCCACAATCAAAGGGAGACCAGAATAGTCAGACTCAGCTTTTCCATTATTGCCTGTGGGGCTGAAGTTTCATGCACCCTCTGGACATCTCCAAGATTACTCCCTCCCTGGCCTCCTACTCACTCTTCCTGACCCTCTTACAATCTCCCCAGAATGGTCTTTTAACTCAGGTCTTCCTAACCAACAGTCAATTTCAAGAGGTTTTGCTATTAAATCCAGCAAGACCACCATGTTTCTGGGCTGCCCTTGTTGAAACCCCATTACCTCCAACACACACCTACAAAAATTGAGGCTTTTGTTTCAAAAGTTTAAAGACTTTTAAAATCAGATCTGGAGTGATGAATAGTTTTTGATCAAATAGTGTGCCATAAAGGTCCATGAGCCAATGTCCATGATCACAAAGACAGCAGGAATAACTGAAAGAGGAGATGTTGGTGGAAAGGCGATATTTGGAAAGACAGAACAGTTGGAAAGAAGATACCACATCTTCACTATTTCTTAAAAAAAACACCAAACACTTTCATATAGATTCTCCTAAAGGGAAGACCATTTTCTCTGGAGCGGAGCGACTAGGCTTGTATACACTGGAATTTAGAAGGATGAGAGGGGATCTTATCGAAACATATAAGATTATTAAGGGGTTGGACACGTTAGAGGCAGGAAACATGTTCCCAATGTTGGGGGAGTCCAGAACCAGGGGCCACAGTTTAAGAATAAAGGGTAGGCCATTTAGAACGGAGATGAGGAAAAACATTTTTAGTCAGAGAGTTGTAAATCTGTGGAATTCTCTGCCTCAGAAGGCAGTGGAGGCCAGTTCTCTGAATGCATTCAAGAGAGAGCTAGATAGAGCTCTTAAGGATAGCGGAGTCAGGGGGTATGAGGAGAAGGCAGGAACGGGGTACAGATTGAGAATGATCAGCCATGATCACATTGAATGGTGGTGCTGGCTCGAAGATGAGAAAACATTTCTTCACACAGAGAGTGGTGAGTCTGTGGAATTCTCTGCCACAGAAGGTAGTTGAGGCCAGTTCATTGGCTATATTTAAGAGGGAGTTAGATGTGGCCCTTTTTGCTAAAGGGATCAGGGGGTATGGAGAGAAGGCAGGTACAGGCTACTGAGCTGGATGATCAGCCATGATCATATTGAATGGCGGTGCAGGCTCGAAGGGCCGAATGGCCTACTCCTGCACCTATTTTCTATGTTTCTATGAAGGGCCGAATGGCCTACTCCTGCACCTATTGTCTATTGTCTCCAGTTCAAAACCAGATATGAGAATGCAGAAATCTATCAAGTTGGTTTGCGTGGAAATGTGAGACAACCCCAACCCGGAGGAAGATCAAAACAATCAGAGGGTGCAAGTTAAACCTCTGCTTGGATCAGTGCAGATCAGCATAGCATTCGAGGCCAGTACCATGCTGGATGAAATGCCTGACAAAGGCAGAGAGCTGTGGGTCCACGTTGACATTCGACAGATAGGGGAATAACTGAATCATGAGCTGTTCCTGGAAAACAAATGTGAGAAAATCAAGTCTAGTCAAAATGTATTTTATATGCACATCTATGGTGAGGTACAGGTACAATGAAAACCGTGCTTGCAACAGCATCACAGGCACAGACAACATAAAAACAAACTATAATGAAATTACACAAAATTTATAAGCCAGTGAAAAGAAAACCACTGCTAAAAGCAAGAATAGTGCAAAATACTGAAACTTTCCATTGCAGTGCCCTCCATAATGTTTGGGACAAAGACCCATCATTTATTTATTTGCTGCTGTACTCCACAATTTGAGATTTACATAGAAACATAGAAAATAGGTGCAGGAGGAGGCCATTTGGCCCTTCGAGCCAGCATCACCATTCATTGTGATCATGGCTGATCATCCACAATCAGCAACCCGTGCCTGCCTTCTCCCCATATCCCTTGATTTCACTAGCCCCTCGAGCTCTATCTAACTCTCTTTTAAATTCCTCCAGTGAATTGGCTTTTATTGCCTCCTGTGGCAGAATTCCACAGATTCACAACTCTCTGGGTGAAAACCTTTTTTCTCATTTCAGTTTTAAATGGCCTCCCCTTTATTCTTGGACTGTGGCCCCTGGTTCTGGACTCCCCCAACATTGGGAACATTGTTCCTGCATCTAGCTTGTCCAATCCTTTTATAATTTTATACATTTCTATAAGATCCCCTCTCATCCTTCTAAATTTCAGTGAATACAAGCCCAGTCTTTCCAATCTTTCCTCATTTGACAGTGCCGCCATCCCGGGGATTAACCTTGTGAACCTATGCTGCACTGCTTCAATAGCAAGGATGTCCTTCCTCAAATTAGGAGACCAAAACTGCACACAATACTCCAGATGTGGTCTCACCAGGGCCCTGACAACTGCAGAAGGACCTCTTTACTCCTATACTCAAATCCTCTCGTTATGAAGGCCAACATGCCATTAACATTCTTCACTGCCTTCTGTACCTGCATGTTTACTTTCAGGTATACAAGAACACCTAGATCTCGTTGCACTTCCCTTTTTCCTAATCTGATACCATTGAGATAATAATTTGCCTCCTAGTTCTTGCTACCAAAGTGGATAACCTTACATTTATCTGGATTATTACACTGCATCTGCCATGCATCTGCCCACTCACTCAATCTGTCCTAGTCACCCTGAAACGTCCTAACATCCTCTTCACAGTTCACACTGCCACCCAGCTTTGTGTCATCTACAAATTTGCTAGGATTACTTTTAATTCCATCATCTAAATCATTAATATATATTGTAAATAGTTGTGCCCCAGCACCGAGCCTTGCGGCACTCCATTCGCCACTGCCTGCCATTCTGACAGGGACCCGTTTATTCCTACTCTTTGTTTCCTATCTGCCAACCAATTCTCTATCCATGTCAATACCCTACCCCCAATACCATACGCTCTAATTTTGCCCACTAATCTCCTGTGTGGGACCATATCAAATTTGTAATTAAAAAAAATCACACGTGGTTAAAGTGCACATTGTCAGATTTTAATAAAGGCCATTTTTATACATTTCGGTTTCACCATGTAGAAATTACAGTAGTGTTTCTACATAGTCCCCCCATTTCAGGGCACCATAATGTTTGGGACACAACAATGTCATGTAAATGAAAGTAGTCATGTTTAGTATTTTGTTGCATATCCTATGCATGCAATGACTGCTTGAAGCCTGCGATTCATGGACATCACCAGTTGCTGGGTGTCTTCTCTGGTGATGCTGTGCCAGGCCTGTATTGTAGCCATTTTTAGCTTATGCTTGTCTTGGGGGCTAGTCCCCTTCAGTTTTCTCTTCAGCATATAAAAAGCATGCTCAATTGGGTTCAGATTGGGTGATTGACTTGGCCACTCAAGAATTGACTAAATTTTCACTTTGAAAAACTCCTTTGTTGCTTTAGCAGTATGTTTGGGATCATTGTCTTGCTGCAAAATGAACTGGCGGCCAATGAGTTTTGAGGCATTTGTTTGAACTTGAGCAGATAGGATGTGTCCATACACATCAGAATTCATTATGCTACTACCATCAGCAGTTGTATCATCAATGAAGATAAGTGAGCCAATACCTTCAGCAGCCATACATGCCCAGGCCATAACACCCCCACCACCATGTTGTACAGATGAGGTGGTATGTTTTGGATCTTGGGCAGCTCCTTCTCTCCTCCTATACTTTGCTCTTGTCATCACTCTGATATAAGTTAATCTTTGTCTCATCTGTCCACAAGACCTTTTTCCAGAACTGTGGTTGCTCTTTTAAGTACCTTTTGGCAAACTGTAACCTAGCCATCCTATTTTTGTGGCTGACCAGTGATTTGCATCTTGCAGTGTAGCCTCTATATTTCTGTTCATGAAGTCTTCTGGGGACAGTGGTCATAGACAAATCCACACCTGACTCCTGAAGGGTGTTTCTGATCTGTCGGACAGGTGTTTGGGGATTTTTCTTTATATTTGAGAGAGTTCTTCTTTGCTGTGGAGGTCTTCCTTGGCCTGCCAGTCCCTTTTCGATTAGTGAGCTCACCAGTGCTATCTTTCTTTTTAGTGATGTTCCAAACAGTTGATATTGGTAAGCCTAAGGTTCGGCTGATGTCTCTAACAGTTTTATTCTTGTTTCTCGGTCTCATAATGGCTTCTTTGACTTTCATTGGCACATCTTTGGTCCTCATGTTGATAAACAGCAATAAAAGATTCCAAAGGTGATGGAAAGATTGGATGAAAGACCCGGTCCTGAGAGCACTCTTCCTGCATTAATGAGGCATTTCAACACACCTGAGCAATTACAAACACCTGTAAAGCCATGTGTCTCAAACATTATGGTGCCCTGAAATGGGGGGACTATGTATAAACACAGCTGTAATTTCTACATGGTGGAACCAAAATGTATAAATATACCCTTTAATAAAATCTGACAATGTGCACTTTAACCACGTGATTTTTTTCGATTAAAAATCTCTAATTGTGGAGTACAGAGGCAAATAAATAAATGATTGGTCTTTGTCCCAAACATGGAGGGCACTATATATCAATAATTCATACCAACCAGATTAACCTCTTGACCACACCTCCTGTCATTTAGTTTTAGTTTGGAGATACAGCAAGGAAACAGAACCTTCAGCCCACCGAGTCCATGCTGAAACATTGATCTCCTGTTCACGCTACTTCTATATTATCTAACTTTCGAATCTACTTCCTATGCACTAGGGGCAATTTCCAGTGGCCAATTAACCCATAAACCATTACGTCTTTGGGTTATAGGAGGAAACCGGAGCACTTGTATGAAACTCACGCGGTCACAGGGAGAATGTGTAAACTCCACACAGACAGCACCCAAAGTCAGGATTGAACCCGAGTCTCTGGCGCTGTGAGGGATCAACCAACACCAGCTGCACCACTGTGCTACCTATATTGTGATTAATACATTGGCAAAAACAATGTGACTTTGTGACTTCAGAAATAAATGCTGATATTTCACATTATGAACAATTTCCTTACATTTCTGTTGGTATTTTAGAACTTCAGCCTTTCTTCTGAATGTTCTGTACAAATCCAAACTTACTCACCCCCCCACCCCCCCCCCCCCCCCCCCAATTCGCTGAAGGCATTAATTGGCAGGTTATGAGCTGTTTGTTAGAATTTATGTCACATGTATTCTCCTGAGCGTCAAATGTCCTGTTTTGTTCCAGTGTCTGATGTGTCACTTGTTAAATGCCCTGGCAGAAGGTTTTGACTGAATTTACTGGGCTTTAAAAAGCAGCAGTTTTATATTTAATGATAGTGTATGACTTTTATTAAAACTCACTTTTCATATGAAATTTGAATTATCATATTTAAAATTTCACTGTACCTTAATTGGTGCATGTGACAATAAATTGATCTTGAATCTTGAAAATTATGTCACAGTATTTAAAGAAAATGCTGAATGTTCCATGTCATTTTCTCCTTATTCTGACAAGTCCTCAGTGATGTTAACTCTTTCTCTCTTTACGCAGATGCTGCCTAACTTAAATAGTTCCAGCATTTTCTCTTTTTATTTCAGAATTCCAATATCTGCAGTGTTTTATTATTTTGACTGTGCATACATTACTTACCAAGGGTGAATGGACTGTGGACAGGACTCTCATTGATCATCCTTACCTGCATCAGGTTTGAGTACTGATGTTTCCATTCTTTCTGTGCTTTCTCAAGACGTTGCTCCCAGGATGTCTGAATCTCCAGCATCTGGACCTCATTCTCAGTCAACAGGTGTCGTAACTCCTCTGGTGAGGAAAGGGCAGCATACCTTTGAATGAGGTCTAAACATAATGGTGGAACATGAAATAACTCAACAGAGGCAAAGTGTTAGGGATCCATCAGAGGGTAGAAGGGGAAGAATTTATGTTGGTTGGGGACAATAATATCTAGCAGCTGGCAGTGGAATGAAGATTATTGAGTGCGGCAGAGAGGATTGAGGAATACTACTTTTGTTTAATCCCATAGTTTAAATAATTCTCTTGGTTAAGTGCCAGCTCTCCAAATATTCACAAATGGCCCCTGATGCCTTGTTTTCCCAGTAACTTATCAGGCACACAAACAGAAAACCCAGTCTGATTGATAATTTAGCTCAATTTCACCATCTAACTTCATGCAAAAATATAACACATCAGAGCACAGTACTGATGAATTAAGAACTAAAACCGTCATATTCCACTTCAGCAGCTGTGGGTACCTACCCATTTCCTCCTCCACCATTTGTCCAGAGTTTCTAATCTTAGAGATCTTTAATCGCAGCTTGGCATTCTCTGCCTTCAGCTCCTGAATGAGTCGCTCCGTTGGATTTTCATTTATCTTGGCCTTGTTCTGGATATTTTTTGTCCTTGCAGAAGGGTACAACATTTAAACATAAGGAATGGAGATTAATCCGTACAATCCCTCCAAACTGTTCCATTGTTTAGTTGCCCATTAGTTAACTTGGCCGAGAATATACTGAAAAGTCTCCCCAATATTCTAGGGGAGAAGTTTCCAAAGGTTCACCCATGTCTCTAAAACAGATCCTCCTCATCGTCATTTTAAGTGGCTGCCATCTGGGCAGCTTAATGGGCTTCTTTCACACCCAGTCAGAAAGTCATGGATTTTGTTTCCTCCTCGGGAGCCAAGCATTGAATCTTGGTTTATTCTTCAATGCTGTACTGTTGGAAGTGGCATGAATCTGACCTCAAATGCCTTGTTTACTTAGTGTAAATAACATCTTTGATAATTTAGTGTTCTGGCCAATATTTATCCCTCAACCAAGATCACCAAAAAGCAGCAGATCCGCCCATAATTGTGTTGTACTTCGTGGTCCGGTATCTGTTATACTGTTGTTATGACTCTGGAATGACCACAAGTACACGTATTTAGGAGTTTGAAGCTGAGCATAAATCCAGGCTCAGTTTATTTCACGGCCACCTGAAACCAGAGTGCCCTGCCCATATTACGCCATTCCCACATATACATGTTGCTACGCGGGCAAACAAAGTAGTCTTTGTGATATAACAAAATAGTCCTTGCAATATCACAACAAATTGCATCCTTGTCAGTCAGACCTAATTGCAATAGGACAATTAGCTAATGCATTTCTTTAATTAGATTAGTGACTCCACCTCAAAATGATCAGCCATGATCACATTGAATGGCAGTGCTGGCTCGGAGGGCCGAATTGCCTCCTCCTGCACCTATTGTCTATTGTCTAAAAGAACCCACCGTGGTACTGCACCTTGGAATTGCACAAGTAACGTTTTTTTAAAAAAATCAATTCTTCCCCAATAGAATTCCTCCATCATTTTACCTTTCAGCATAACGCAATGTTGATAGAGTTTCCTCGTAACAGATATCAGCTGGACTGACTGTTGCAATCTGTAAGGGAATTCAAGGGTCATTTTGAAAGATGCATTCATCAAACAGAGGGATAGCAGTGTGAGAATGGAACACTCATGACAACATTAATCAATTCAAGTGCTGGATACAAAATGGTTCCCTCTGCCTGACAATTTTGGAAAAACTACTTCTGTTTACCTTACTTTACCACAAGCAAAAATAGAGATTCTCCCATGATCCATTCCCTCCTTCAAAAGAGCAGCTTATGATCAGGGATGTGCATAGAAATATAAAGATCAAGAAATTGAGGGTGACTGGAAACTGGCACAGAGGACGAGTTGAGGCCAGAAAAGGTTAGCCACGATCATATAGAATCACGGGGCAGGCTTGAGGGATCTGATGGAATCAAGAGGCAGGCTTGAGGGATCTGGTGGACTCTTCCTGCTCCCATTTTATTGAAATTTAAATTTGACTGCTTTCGGAGGAGCTCATTGAACAAAGACACATTGTGCACGTGTCTAATGTGCTCAAAGGCGACTGGGTGAAAGTAGAGATTCCTAGACCCTCCTTGTACCTGCTCCTTCCAATACCAGTTCAGCAGCTCAGCATATGGCCAAACGGCTGGTCTCTCAGCATGAGATTGCTGATTCAGCACCATTTCATGTGTAGGAAAGAACTGCAGATGCTGGTTTAAATCTAAGGTAGACACAAAATGCTGGAGTAACTCAGTCTGAAAAAGGGTCTTGACCTGAAACATCACTCATTCCTTCTCTCCAGAGATGCTGCCTGTCCCGCTGAGTTACTCCAGCATTTTGTGTCTACCCAGCACCATTTCATACCAAGTTAAGGATACTTCTGTGTAATGAATATATTGTAACTTTACGTGGTTTACAGTGACCATTTTAATTATGTAGCCAGTGGAATTAGAATCTTAAGTTCCAGAAATGACTGGCCAACCTCTAACACCATTCAAAGTCAGAAGTAAAAAGGGATGGTGGCCCAGCTGGTATCAGCTGGTACTGACAGTAAAACTGTCAGTGTTTCACATTATTTCTACACAAGACCTATCTGCACATCCAAGTGGAAATTCTGAGACCGTTGTCATTGTTTTGAAGTGTCTCTGCAGACAGCATCCATTGGTGTGCGTGCATATTGAGAGAGCCGAACTTGCTACCTGTCATCCACTGGAATCTTCCTTAAATATAAGGGACTTTGGAGAATTAAAACTAATGCTTCAACCATTGCACTAGCCACTTCAGGAATTTGTATAAACAGATGTTTATCTTAGGGGAGAGGGGGGGCGATGGAATGCACAATTACATGCAATTATCTTGACCATAGCTTCACATGGGACTTTAGACACTGAATGTGATATCAATCTAAATACAAGATATAACACATAGCCCGACAGGGCTTAGCCTGGAAACCAAGAAAGAGAAAAGATACAGTTAAGGCTGAGAAATAAACAGGAACTAATCCTAATGGATTTAGTTTTCCGAGATCAAGTAGGTTTCCTGAGCATTTACCATTAAAGTCTTACTGTTTCCACCCAGTGCAGGCTGCAGTAGTTTAGTAAGTGTGGAGTTCCTGTAAGGCACGTAAAGCACCCTCTTCCCCATTGCTGTTTCTGCCAAGGCACTGGGGGAAAAATACAGCATATAAAACTTGACAATACATGCCATCAACTCAAGGCCACACAATGCAGTGAGCAATGTGATTGGGTGAACTAATAATCCAGAGGCCATGATTAACAACAAAAAGAACAAGAATTCAAAACCTTCTGTGCCGGTTCGCAATTTGAGTTCAGTTTAAAATAACGGATACGAAAATCTGACATCAGAGACCTGGCAAAGAGTCGTCATGGCCAAACTAGTGTCCCATTGCCTGTTAGGTGAATAGAATTATAGCTCTTAGCTGGTCTGGCCTACATGCGACTTCTGCTGCACACCAACACGAACGCCTAGTATTGTTTACTAACACAGTCAGTTTGAGGATCTGGCATTAAGATTGAACTTGTGGTGTAAACATATTATTAAGCAATAGCCCCACATTTGATCGCTAATCCTAGTCGATAATGGCATTGGTTTATAGTTGTCATATGTACCGAGATACAGTGGGAAAAACTGCATGCTATCCATTCAAATCATACGATACACAATTTAATAATAAACAAGTACAACAGGTGGTGCAAAAAGAGATAAATACCAGAGTGCAGTGTATTTAGCGTCATGGCATTACTGTAATAGGGAATATTCAGGTAGGTGGGGATATTGGGATTACACCCAAGCTCATCTGTGTTAATTGTACGGAATGTTTAATCATAATATTCAGCAGGATTATTAATGATACAAACCATGGGGAGCTCAGAACAGCACCATTGAAAGAGCAAAAGCTAATTGATATTGTTGCCAAAACTTTTGAAACACTCCCCTCTGTTTCCTGCCACTGACCCTGTTCTGCAATGATTTTTTTTTTTTTAGATTTAGAGATACAGCGCGGAAACAGGCCCTTCGGCCCACCGAGTCCGCGCCGCCCAGCGATCCCCGCACATTAACACTATCCTACACACATTAGGGACATTTTTTTACGTTTACCCAGTCAATTAACCTACATACCTGTACATCTTTGGAGTGTGGGAGGAAACCGAAGATCTCGGAGAAAACCCACGCAGGTCACGGGGAGAACGTACAAACTCCGTACAGATGGCGCCCGTAGTCAGGATCGAACCTGAGTCTCCGGCACTGCATTCGCTGTAAGGCAGCAACTCTACCACTGCGCCACCGTGCTGCAGAATCTCCTGATTCTGCCAGTTAACTCCACTGAGAGAGGGGATGGAGTATAAAACTTACTCTCATACTGGAAAAAAATTGCAGGTGTCTTGGGGAAAAATTGCATTTGTAAATGAGGTTGAAAGAAATATAGTGTAAGAAAATAACTGCAGATGCTGGTACAAATCGAAGGTATTTATTCACAAAATGCTGGAGTAACTCAGCAGGTCAGGCAGCATCTCAGGAGAGAAGGAATGGGTGACGTTTCGGGTCGAGACCCGTCTTCAGACTGAAGAAAGGTCTCGACCCGAAACGTCACCCATTCCTTCTCTCCTGAGATGCTGCCTGACCTGCTGAGTTACTCCAGCATTTTGGGAATGATTTGGTGTAGGGGGAGACTTGTGAACAAAGAAGCATTGGCCTAGAACCTTTGTTTATCAGATCTTGACAAATGCACGCTACATTTAGTTTCGTTTCTTTCCTGGGGCACAAAAAATAACATGGAACTGTATATGGAGCTGCTGTGCCCTCAAACCGAAGTATAAACCTAATCTTATCATTTAACAGCCAACAATTGAGGATTTTGGTTCCCATTTCATGCAACCATTGACAACAATCTGAGAACTCGAATCAGAATACACCATGAAAGAAATGATACATAATCAATGTGAAGAAAAACACTATACCTGTATAAATTGTTAACAGACAATATTTTCTGCAGAGTTCAAAGGAAGCAAAACTGAGCTCCATGAGACACCATTAATCACAAATAACTGATCTGCAGGATCATCATAACTGTTACCTGAAGAGGCCAGAGAGTAATATTTCCTTCCCTTATTGGGCTTGGTCATTCTCAGGGGTTTATTTTGTCTCTCCTGGGTAAATTGCAGGAGTCTTGGGGGTGGGGGTGGGGGGGGGGGGAGGAGAGAAGTGAGAACAAATATCAGTGATGCATTATCATGGGTGTGGTGTAGTCTTGGTGATCAGTTGGTCTTTTACTCCTCTTCGAACATGTAAGGCATTATCAGAAAACACTGCCTCAAGTCACAACCCTTATTGGATCAGCTACAATGGCAGGTGAACTTCACCAACATTCCCACTAGTTACTCAGCAAAATGTGCACAGAGGTGAACAAATGGACTCTCCTTCCATCTGAGAGGCAATAGCATCAGGTGTAATCAGAAATTCCCAGGTTTCAACAGTCTGTGTAAGGTAAAGGTAATTGCTCAGGTAACTACAGTGCTATCTCTTTAAGGGTTACCAATCCTCAACAATGTCTCGTCTCTGCTGGCTGCTGGATCGGCCACCGGAAGGCCAAGGTCAACTTTATATATTAAAAAAACAGAAAATTAAGAAGGAGTTTTAAATTTGTCACCTTGCAGTTCTGCACTTTTTGTTTCTGAGGGGCATAGACAGGGTGAATGCAAAGTCACTTTCCCAGGGAAGGGGAATCAAGAACTAGAATGCATAGGTTTACAATGAGATGGGAAAAATTTAATAGGAACCTGAGGAGCAACTTATTCACACAAAGGGTGGTGGGTATATGGAATGAGCTGACACAGAAAGTAGTTGAGGCAGGTCTATGACCACATTTAAATGACATTTGGACAGGTATATGGATAGGAAAGATTTAGAGGGGTATGGGTCAAACATGGACAAATAGCACGAGCTTAGATGGCCACCTGGTTGGCATCGATGAGTTTCTGTACTGTATGACCCTGTGACTATGATTCAGGGACTGCCTTACCTGATGACGTTACCCAGAGTGGTCAGGCTGAGGTTGATGGCTGTTCCCTCTCTCAAACGATCCCCTTCGGAACCCGAGGACTTCTGCCGCTCGCTACCTGCCAAATCCACCAAGTTTATGTTGGACTGTTTTGTTCGGTGTTCTTTTAAAAATACCTTGCGTGTCAGACAAAAACAGGCATTTGTAGGCTGATCTTTCATGTTTAAAGTCCATCTTGTTTTCTTAGAAATTGATTTAAAAATGTACCCTTTCATAGTAAGCTTCAGTAAATATGAAATTATGCTTTGATCTCATTTAGCTGTCATTTTAAAACAACCCAAAATTAACTACAATGCTTCATAATAACTTGGAATGCAGCATTGAGGAAATTTGTGACCATTGGTAGACTATTGGGTAAAAATGTATATTTTGATTTCAAGATCTGGTTACTGTCAGCAGAAGTGATTTCTCCATAATACCATTGTTGTAGCTTTCCTTTATATACTAATTATAAGATTTGTTATATTGATTAAGGGATACATATTGACCAGAACATCCTGGGAAGTTAACCTATCTGCTCCGAAGAGCAAGGTGGGAGCTTCTAGCTTATGTGCATGGAATTTGATCCCACAATCTAATAACTCAGAAGGTAAACGTGCCATCACAAATCCACGGCTGACATCAAACCTTTCAAACTATAAACCCTGAAACACCATTGAGAGAGTGCCTAATTCCACGGGCAGTTAGATATTAAACGCACCCATTGAAGACCAATTTAACTTACCAGGATTTGTAAACTTCTCATGCAAAAGTGAATACACTGAAATTAAATAAGGCAGCTGTGACTCTTAAGGTTAAATGTGCCTATCAAACTGCCGGAGAGAAGAGCCTAACTTCAAGACGACAATTTTAGATTTGTATGAGAAAAAAATTACTCATCCGTCCAGACTATGTCCAAATGGTATTTACAAATGCCCTATTTTTATTAATGACCAGACGGGCGTGGACCCGTTGGGTCCAAATCTCTCCTGCGGGCGCGGCAACCCCCGTTGGGTGCAAACCTCTCCTGCGGGCTCAGCAACCCTCTCCCGACTGACGATCCGTGGACCCGTTGCCAGCCGTGGAGTGTCCCCCGGGGCCATGGGTGGGCAAGGGGGAAGAGGAAAGGGGAGAGGGAGCCACTCACCTCGGCCCCAGGCGGCTATCACATCAGCCAGAGCGAGCCGTGGGCCCGTCGGGTGGAAACCTCTTCTGCAGCGGCAGCTCGGTGGCGACGGCCATCTTTTTTGACCCTCTGCTGCCGCGCTGCACCATGGGAGGAAGGTCAGTCGTGGGGTACGCCAGTCTTCCCGGCGGGGGTCGCATTTAAAGTTTATTAAGTTAATTGTTTTTAAAATGTAACAAAACTTGATCAATTGAGACCGCAGGGGAATGGTGAGTAGGGTGGGCCTAAAATTGTTGCGCTATCATGTACCACTTTGGCTGTATTTCGGGAACAAATCTATCCCTGTGATATGTTTTGTTGCACAGTTGATGCTATTCTATTGATTCTAATCCATAACTCACTGGACAATGCAACATTTGTTTGAAATATTTAATAATTCTCAAATAATGCCAGTATCTAGAATGACATAGCATTACAACAACTCAACCTCAACTTCTTCTGAAGTCCAATTTGTCCAGCTCAAAGTTTGCGCTTTCAAATATTTATTCTATCACCTTATGAAAGTTGCAGTTCAATAGGTCTTCATTGTGCAAGAGCATTGGAATACAGTAGCAAGATGTCTTGCTGAAGCTGTACAGGGACTTGAAAACTTATTTGGAATTGCGTGTAAAGTTTTAGTGCCCTTATCCGAGGTGGCATATTCTTGCCATGAAGAGAGTGTGCTGAATGTTTATTGCAGTGATTCCTGGGGTGGCAGGGCTGAACTACGCATAGAGATTGGATTCTTTACGCCTACATTCACTGAGATTCATGAGAATAAGCGGTCTTATGTTTACAGGACCATCACAAACTAAATACAAGGAGGATGTCCCCAATGATTGGAGGGTCTAGAACCAGGGGTCACAGCCTGAGTCACAGGTCGTTGAACAGAACAGAACCAGGGGTCACAGCCTGAGTCACAGGGCGTTGAACAGAACAGAACAGAACAGTGATCAGGAGATATTCCATCATCCAGTGGTGTTTAATCTGTAGAATTCTCTACCACAAAAGGCAGTGAAGGCCAAATCACTAAATATATTCAGGAAGAGGATAGATATACTTCTTATTACCGATGCGATATGGAGAAAAGGTAGGGACAAAGTTCTGAGGTGGATGTTCAGATGTGATTAGCATGAATATTGGAGCTGGCTGGAGGGCAGAGAGGCTCCCTCCTGCTCCTAGTTTCCAGGTTTCCGCCAGTTTCATAGGGAGTCCATTCGAGACCATGACAATTAGATATTTAGTAACTTGGTTCAGCTCGAATTTCTTTGCGATCCTCAGAATGATTTTGTCTCGTTTACCGTTTTAGCATTTTCATCAAATCGCTCCCGAGTTTCACTGGTCCTAGATTTTCTGATCTCTGATATAATTTACTTCAGCTACAACCATTCTGCAATTTTCTTTATGCTCTGAACCAGGCTTTGACATCCTTCCTGAAGCACATTGACACGACTAATTTAGTTAATCTCCCATGCCAATTTAAGTAAAAAACTTTGCTGCCTTCAGAGATTCGTGCATCTGGTGGCAAGTCTTTCAAATGCCCACCCTTCTTCCTCCTTTTTTAACTGAACTTATTTTGCTTTGCCACTTCCTTCCTCCCAAAATGAACAACTTTGCTCATCCTGACATTTCTCTCATCTGCCACAACCTGTCCCTCTCCCAAACTGTTTCTGTCTTCACATATGTCCCACTGATTACATGTCCACATTTCTCATCATCTGCTAAATGTTAAGCTGGATTTCAGCTCTAATTTCTTTGCTAATAAATTCATAAGTTCTAGGAGCAGAATTAGGCCATTTGGCCCATCAAGTCTACACTGCCATTCGATAATGGCTGATCTATCGTTTCCTCTCAACCCCATTCTCCTGCCTTCACACGATAAACCCTGGCACTCTTACTAATGAAGAATCTATTTCCATCTTGACCACCTTAATCTGATGATGATTCATAAGCAGTTCCTAAATTGTACACTTTGGTCCGATTATTTATATTGACAGCAATTACCCACCAGAGTTGGTGCTGCCAGATGAGCCGCCTTGACTCATTGAGCCAGTGAACTTGTACCTGCTTGAACTGGACAGTGATGATCATGTGTGAACGACTGCTGGTCATATTAATATTGGTGGATGTTGTACTCCTCTTCCTGGTTCCTTCCTTCATTAACTGTTCAATTTGCTCATAGTTTTCACAAGGCACCGACTTCATATCTTCCACGTAGAAGCCTCTTTGTGAGCTTTCTCGCACTCTCAGACCCCCAGACTGCTTACTTTTAGATAATAAGTCAATCACCTAGGAAAGATATTTAGTTTAGTTTAGAGATACAGCGCGGAAACAGGCCCTTCGGCCAGCCTAGTCCGCGCCAACCAGCAATCCCCGTACAGGGCATTATCCTACACACTAGGGACCATTCACAGTTTTTTTTGCCGAAGCCAAATTAACCTACAAACCTATACATCTTTGGAGTGTGGGAGGAAACAGAAACACCCGGGGAAAACCCACGCACACGAGGAGAATGTACAAAGTCTGTACAGACAGCACCCATAGTCAGGATCGAACCTGGGTCTCTGATGCTGTAAGGCAGCAACTCTACCGCTGTGCTACTGTGCCTTTTGGTTGTTGAATGTTCTAAAAATAACCATTCATCTGGACTCTTGGACTTCTGGAGAGTTGAAAGAGATTCCTGTCTCCCAGGGACAATTTGTTTATAATTTTAATGTGTGTTGGAGGGACTGAAATTAACTCTGACATTACAGGAATTCAGCAGGACAATTATCAAACTGGTCTAAATTGCTGAAGTTTTATTAATAAAAAAATCAAGGAAACTCCCTTTGTAGTCTCAGAGGAGGATGGCGAGTAAATAAAATATGTAAACCTTTGAACATTGATTTTCCTCATGATGTTATTTTATCTAATTTAGTTTTACACTTTGATGTTTCAATGCTTTTTGCTACTTAGTTCAGTTCAAGTTCTTTTCAATATCTTCTGTTTCCCTGCTCCAGCCTAGATTAGCCATCTGGCAATTCTGGCACAACACTGATCCACTCCTTGTTTACATTTCTTTTTATTGGTTCTGTTTTGTATGTGTTATTCATGATATCACTGTGCTGCTAACTCAGGTGAAGTCTCATCTTGCAACAACCTCGAGTGTCCATTTCCAACAAACAGTCTCGGCGAATGGCAGATGGTAGGTTGGACTGGATACCTGACCACACTGTCACGGTTACAGATAATAAAGTGCCCATAACTCACATGAAAATTGAGGACCAAAATATACTTTGGCATGGAACCCACGGCATGAATTTGAGTTAGTGGACCAGGGCTGAGTTTTAGTCTCAGTCTGGCAATGACTGATATTTCACTGCCGAAGAATAGCATTTCTTGATAAGGAAGTTTTAGCCAAAGGACAGCTCAGCAAATGAAGATTCATGTAACCACATACATAAAGGGATAATTCTTTAAACATAGTCTATATGAACACCTCCAGACCACGACTCCCATAGATAATACTACACTTGAGGCAACTAGAAACTCCTGTTTCTAATTAACCAAAGTACCGTTGACATGTAATATACTATTTACTTATTTATTTCACTATGGATCATATTATAGTTAAGGAGCAAAAAATCTTGGCATTGTTTAATTGCTAATAAAATACACATCTGGAACACTGAATTCCAACACAGTGGAAAATTTGTTCAGCTTATTCCCTTGCATACTTGCCTTTTACTTTCCAGCACCAAAGCAGTTATTTAATGAACATAGTAGAACACAAAGAGCTCAATTAACTCTGTGGGTCAGGCAGTATCTCCTATTCATCTCTAGCCTGTGTCACTTACTCCGTTCCTCTGCTAATTAAACCCCCTCCCCTCAACTGTATCCACCTATCACTTGCCAGGCTCCCCACCCCCACACTACAATCAGTCTGAAGAAGGATCCCAATCAGAAACGTTCAAAGATGCTGCCTGACCCACTGAGCTACTCCAGCACTTTTTGTTTTACTCAAGACTCTAGCACCTGCAGTTCAGTGTGTTCCTACTTAATGCTCATACCTGTGGTAAGATTGAATAGTATTGAAAAATTACATTAATGACAGTAAAGAGCAAAGATTACCTTTTCATTATAGATTTCCAGCATGCTGAAATAAATCTGTGGGGAAAAAAATATCCAGAAATTCAGTGTCATTTTACACTTATCATAATAACACATTAATAGCATATCAACACTCCCCCTCCCCCTCCCCCTCCCGCCTGTGTTCACCTCTTACCAGTCATGCATTGTCCTCCCCCTCCTCTCTCCCAGCTTCCCCCCCCCCCCCCCCCCCAATTATCACCCAAAATGTCTCCTATCTAGGCTTATATTCACTGGAATTTAGAAGGATGAGAGGGAAATTTATAGAAACATATAAAATTCTTCAAGGATTGGACAGGCTAGATGCAGGAAAAATGTTCCCGATGTTGGGGGAGTCCAGAATCAGGGGTAGGCCATTTAGGACTGAAATGAGGAAAAGATTTTCCACCCAGAGTTGTGAATCTGTGGAATTCTCTGCCACAGAAAACAGTGGAGGCCAATTCACTGGATGTATTCAAGAGAGTTAGATTTAGCTCTTAGGGCTAATGGAATCAAGGGATATGGGGTAAAAGCCAGAACGGAGTACTGATTTTGGATGATCAACCATGATCACATCGAATGGCGGTGCTGGCTGGAAGCGCCGAATGGCCTACTCCTGCACCTTGTTTCTATGTTTCTATGTTATCCACATTCTCAAGGGATGCTGCGTGACTTGCTGAGTTACTCCAGCACTTTGTGCCTTTTTTTGTCAACCATCATCTGCATTTCTATGTTTCTGTACAATAACGGTCTTGTCTCCCTAACAATATTAACCTCTTCAGATGGTGATTCACTTTCTATGTTTTCAAACAATGACAATATTATACCGTCAGGGTAACTCAAGCACCTTCTGTTTAACTGGGTTATATCAGAAACCACAGCAACAATTAAGCATTTGGGAATAATCCCAAGTCTGAATTTGCAACCTCTTCTTGTAGTTGTACAAACATTGGTTGGACCACACTTAGAATATTGTGTACGGTTTTGCTTGACAAACAACAAGAGGGCTGTGGTACCAATAGAGAGTGCAGAAGAGATTCATTAGGATGTTGCCTGGAATGGAGAACTGTAGTCATAAGGAGAGATTGGACAGGTTGGGACTATTCTCACTGGAATGTAGGACGCTGAGAGCTCATTTTACGAAGGGGATTAGGTAGGAAAAAAATAATCAATAAATTTGTACCTAGGGCAAGAGTGTTTAAAGGAACAAGAGGGGAAAGGTTTAAGTTGAGGGGAGAAATTTAAAGGAGAACTGAGGGGCATGATTTTCACATAGGGGGTTGTAAACATTTGTAACAAGCTACCAAAGGAGGTAGTAGAGGCAGATACAATTACAATGTTTAAAAGACATTTGGGTAGGTTCTTAGGTAAGAATGGTATAGAGGTAAGAATGGGCCTGGTGCAGGCAAATGGGGTTAGCGTAGATGGGTCCAACAATCCACATGGAGAAGGTGAGCCATTTCTCTGTTGTATGTTTCTATGATTTCGTGAATTAACACCATTAATTTATTCAGAAATATTGAGTAGAGAATGTGTGCTAATTTGTCAGTGTGATGCTGTTTGCCTGTATTTAATCCAGTGAACATGCACCTCAGGCTGAAATATTAATCATTAGGGATATCCCATGCCTAAGCATTTTGTGGTAAATGTTTACGACACCAAATGCTGTTATTCAATTTGAGAGACACCGGTTCCCCGAGACCAACCAGGTGATTGCTTCCTTACTATTTTTATGCTTCAGCCCCAAACTACCTTTCATACCTTCACAGCCATTCTTTCTCTCTTTTGCTTTCTGTAGCCTTTCTCATGCTTTCCTGATTGCCTTTCGCTTTTCTACTTGGGTTTTTATTTTTGTTCCTCATTGGGTTAGGAAAGGAACCAAAGACAAAGCAAGATGAAATCCATGTACTTCTTGTGTGGTTGGAATTTAAAATACATTTCATGATAGAAAGGTAGAGTCAGATCGAGTTTTAACCTTGAAATTGGATGAAGAAAAGAAAATGCAGGATTGGATCTAATTAGATTGTTTTTCCATAGAACTGATTGCTGTTCTAGTCGATCATTATATATAGACGTTGCTGTTAACTATAAGTCTATCTCCAACGTCCTGAGGTGGAGGTGGTGATACTATGATGCCCAAGCTCAGTAATGATCTGAAACATTTGCAGTCTTGACTTCTCAGCATTCCTGTGCAACTCTTTTTGGTGTTGTTACTCAGTGAGATTTGTCATGCCAACTCCTCCATCCATCTCTTCTCCCCTCTATTTACATTCATTTAAACTGCAATACGTTGCTGCATTTGATCTTACGTAAAAGATTCTGGATACGGACAGTGCAAATGTGATATACATTGGGAATATCTTAAAGCATCAGCCACAGAGCAGCCTGAGAATGGTACAGAATTCATATGCACAAGAACGGCCCATTTTATTTATTTATTCGTGCTATCACACAACTGTTTGTCAATAGCGAGCAAATTTTAGTGCCACGTCGTTGGCCTCTGCAAGATCCTTTACAGTGCATGTGTCATGCAGTATGTCACAGCTCAGGAGATGTTCCATAGTCTGGAGGCTCCACCCCCACTCTCAGTCTGCCACACCACACACTGTATCCATCAGTACCAACAGCCCATTACTTCAAAGCAATTATACAGCAATAAAATGGAAAATCTAATCCCGCTGGGAGGAACACAAGAACACAAACAGGAGCGGGACACCTGGCCCCAACACCTGCCCAGCGATCAATACCATAATGGCTGATCTGCCTCAAGCTTCAGCTTCTCTCATGTGCCATTCCCCATAGCCTTCAATTCCCTGATCTTTCAAAAATGTATCTACATTGTCTTTACTTGCCATAATTCATCCTCTGCAGCCCTCCAGTGGCAAATTCATTTAGTTTTTCCAGACACTTGGAGAAGATATTCCTAAAACTCCTGTTATCAATGACTGACCACCTAACTGGTAACTATGTCCCTTGTGCAAGACTCTGCCATCAGTAGAAGCATCTCAACGACTCTATCATTCCTCTCAGGATCTAATATATTTCATAGATCACCGCTGGTTGATATCCAGGGATTTTCCCTCTCCACCATAACACCTGGAGCTTGCTAACCTTCTGTAATGATCTTGATTGTTCATCTTAATGCCTGGCATCCTAACATCTTAATATTAATGTTCATTCAATTTAGTCATCATTTTGATTCTAGCCTATTTGGGGGAGGGGGGTTGATAATTAACAGACCTATGAGAGGGGTTAGATGGTTGATAAATCAATGGTCCTTTTAACATCAGTTATCCGAGCAGTTAATTATACCAAACTTCTGAATCAAGTAGTTACAAAAGAAAGATGGGATAATTAACCATTTTAACAATTTCTAAAACTTTTTTTAAAAATTCGAACTGTATCACATAATTACAGTCCATCTCTATCCATGTGCACTATGCATCTCAAAGCTGTACATAGAACAAGCAGCACAGGAGCAGGCACTTCAACTTACGAGACACAAGGGATCTTGAGCAGAAACAGAAAGTGTTAAGAACTTAGCACAACAGGCAGCATTTGTGGAAAGAATGGATCAGATCCATTAGACTAATTGAAGTAGGGGGGGAGAAAGCTGGTTGGGGCAGGACAAAGACTGACAAATTGTAGGTGGATACACAAGTTGCAGGAGTGATTGTTTAGCAGATGGGTTCAATAAATGACAAAGGTTTGAGGTAAAAAGACAAAAGGGAGCCAGATAAGAAGAGGAGTGAAATAAAAAGTAGAAGGGAGGGATATGGGTGGAAGGGGAAGGGGGTGGGCTTGGGGTTTGGAGATGAATGTGGGGAGGAAGGGAAAGAAGCGGAGTGACAGTAGAGTGGGATGGTGAGAGAAATGTGAGTGGACTGCAATGGGAGGGGGCACAGGAACGAGAGGGCGTGTATTGAAATTGGAGAATTCAATGTTCATAAGTTACTCATGTTTATTAGTTTGTAAGTTACTCAAGTGAAACATGGGACAGGTTGGGTGGGAATTGATCGTTGAGTTGCAGAGGGAATAGTCTCTTGAGAAAGTGGTGGGAATGGGAAGATGTGAGTGGTGCTGGGATTAGGTATACCATATCAGGTATACCATAATGGTATACCATATCAGGTATACCATAAACACCTTCTTTACCTGCCTTTCTATTTGTGTTGAATAGACACAATGCTGGAGTAACTCAGCACGACAGGCAGCATCTCTGGAGAGAAGGAATGGGTGACGTTTTGGGTCGAGATCCTTCTTCAGACTAAAGAATGCTCCTAAAGGTCCTGTCACTGTATACCTTCTGCTTACCATCGACCTCCCAAAGTGCAACACTTCACACTTACCTGGATTAAACTCCATCCGCTATTTCTCTGCCCGCATTTCCAACTGGGCTATATCCAGCTGCGTCCTTTGACAGCCCTCCTTACTTCTGCAACTCTGCCAAAGTTTGTGTCGCTTGTAACCTTCCACCAATTACCTATTAATCTCAAATGACCACTGCAAACCTTAGTTCTTACCTGGTACTGTCTATCGCATTCTTGTTCTTGTTTAATTGCTTTGAACAACTCGTCACAAATTAATGGGATTATTCCTCTGTTTTTTCCATAGCCAATCATGGAGTAACTTTTTCCTGAGCCAGTCTGTCCATAGGCCAACAGTGTAGTGTTGTATCCCTGCCATGCATTGCTCAACAATTCTTGGCCCAGATCATCGAACACCATTCTCTAAAGAAGCAAATTTGAAAGTTACACATTTGTCTTGATGCTCATCCTTTCCTGACCTGAGAAATGTGACCCCACGTTGATGCAGAAATTCCCTAGAAAGAATGCCATCTTCCAGCCTTGAACTATAACCATTAACACTCTTGTTAAATGAATAGCAGCTTTGAAAATGTTCAGTTATGCCCCCAACACCAGCAGTGATTGCATGAGAGATGCAGGCTTTTATAATCCTTTTTGTGAAGTAGTGCTTCTCAATACCATCCCCAAACAACCTGCCTTTAATTTCAAAGTTATTCTTCACCAGAGGAAAGAGTTTCTCTTTATCTTCCCCATCAAGTTTTCTAAATCATTTTAAACACATCAGTGATATTAAATTATCCTTGATTTAAGGGAAGCACGACCACTTCAATGGAGTGTAACTGAACCATCCTACCACAACAAGAGAGCAGCCCCGAACTACTATCTACCTCATTGGAGACCCTCGGACTATCTTTGGTCGGACTTTACTGGCTTTACCTTGCACTAAATATTATTCACGTTACTTCCTTTATCATGTGTCTATACATTGTGGATGACTCGATTGCAATCAAGTATTGCCTTTCCGCTGACTGATCAGCACGCAACAAAAGCTTTTCACTGTACCTCGGTACAGGTAACAATAAACTAGACTGGACCACAGTTGAGTTCTGTATTTTTAATCTTGGCACTGACTCAAGAGCAAAATCATCAGTCTGATCTTTAACCTTGTGATTGGTTCCAGCTAGTGCCTAGAATATTTTACAAATGCGACCAATCACAAAGATGAAATAGGCCAAAATGTACCAAAAACACATTTGCAAATCAATATTTTTGATAAATTCTGAATTGAAGTCAGTGCTTAAGTTTGACAACTATTTTAATTCTTAATTGCAGTTTATAGTTAGGCAAAACTTTCTCTTAGCTCATTAAATGATTTACCCAGGTTGATGTAAAGGCATTGCTACATTTGCTATTTATTGTCCATCTAACTGCTGTGGAAACAAGCACTTTACAGTATCAGAAATCAGCCAGAATAAGAAACCAAAAAGAGGAAACAAAGCTTTTATCTGTACTTGAATGAAGGGGCCAATAGATCCTTGCAGGTAGATCTCCAATAGTGCCAATGCAAGAGAATCCCTCAGATTATTACAACCCTCATTGGAAATACATATAATTTTCTACCATTGATTACAAAAACTGTTACAATTTATCACTCAGAAGCTTGAGAAATTACAAAAGACATCCATTCACCTACATGATTTTGAGAAATTGGATTTCCAAGATTTCCTAGAGGTAAACCATGTCTCAAACCTCTTATGACAAAACATAATAGCAAGTGGACTCCAGCTAGAACAAAATACTTCATTCAAATGGATTTTTCAGATGTGTTTGTGTCTCATCTGCGGCAGAACATTTGGACTAATCCCATGTTGGAGTTAGCACTCTAGACTGTTGAATAAAAAAGACTGGGGTTGGCCAAGATCTGTGCATCATCCCACCTGGTCTGCATATTTGCTGGTAGCTCCATCAGGAACAAGAATTCCTTGCTCATTCTTAATAAATCCGCTGTGTGACCAGTAGGCCATGTCAAAAGTGAACGTTTTAGTGTCGCTCCGATTTCTGGGGTTCCAAATTGTGAGGCTGTTTAAAGCCATGGAGATGATGCAACCACATCCTGCGTCTTTCTCAGTCTGTTAAAAGTAAGAAAGCAAAGAGGTTAGGGGGTCACACAATGTTTAAATGTTTTTATGTCAGTATGTGTGAACATCCAGGGCAACTTTAGATTGTCGAGAGGGTAGTTACCCTGTGGAATTTGATTGCAGAAAGTAGTGGAGGCCAAATAATTTTAGTGTACTCAAGGAGGTGGGTAAACTTGTTTAATGAAAAGGGTATCAGTAGGTATTTGGAGGAGGAAGAGTAAATGACCACCTATGATTAACAGCTCTTGCTTTCTCATGTTTTTATGTATCTAGTCCTAAGGTGGCAGGGGAAAGGAAGGGTTACATCCTCCCTGATCTAAAAGTTGGATATTGACGTGACCAGAATTAATAATGTCCAACAAATACAGGTGTGAAATTGCAATTGCCTTCGTATATCCATAGGCTGCAGTTCTGACCAAATCTGTGTGCCCCTGAAACTTCAACTGTGCATATGAAAGAAGATTTGGGCTATTTCTTCCCTATTTAAATGTATATTTAAACTCGAACAATGACTCCCTATTTTGTTACAAAATATTTGTGAAAAAGTTAAAAATAAACTCTAATTTCTTGAATTCCTTTTCTGTTTAGCATTTGAAAAATTTGTGTATAATGTTCACTCACCTGGTTAAAGGCTCTAACACGTACAGCCACTCTCACACTGTCCACACTTGGCATTTTTCATACTTCATTCATTTTCCTTTCCGCAGAAACCAATAATGGATAAATAATACAATGCTCCAGCCGTTTGGTTAGACCAGGTGTTTAATTCAATACTGAACTTGTCTTTTTAAGAGCTGTTCGTCTTTCACATCACTTTGTGTAGTTATGCGTGACCGTGCAGTGGAAGGAGAATCAAAATGGTAGCCTGGTATCAAATGTAGCAGCTGAGTAGGGTAAGAGAAAGGTGTTGGCAGCAAAGCATATCAAACGTGGGAAAGCTAAATACAAAGAACAGTCCCTTACCACCACTATTATTTAAACATCATTTTAAGAAGAATTGCATGGGGAAGAGACAGCCCAAATTTCACATTTTTCATTTATTTTTTTAAGTCTGCAATTTTGGACCAAGTGCTAATATGTATGGGAATGCATTATTCAGAATGATAAAATAATAATTAAATGGTAAACCTGAAACTTGATCAGGATAAATATAAGGCTTCTCTAGTGACTGAACGGTTGTAAAGGATTCTGAAACTAGTTTTGACCATCTCAAACATTTTAATATAGAGAGAATTGAAAAACTATCATAGTCCTGACTTCAGAGATTATGCTCCAGAAGTGGGCAAACACAAATTTTAAACATTATAAAAATGGCAAGACTCTATTATTTTCTAGTTATGCAATAACTAAATTGGTTCTCTTATCTTAAATTTTGTTAATTAAACACAACAAAAGACATTTTGGTGAAAAATGATCAACCAAGTATGAATTTTGCAAAAGAGTCACCTTGGTAGCAAATAAATTTATACTGCACATCTTTGATGGAATTAGAGGTATTTTGAGAGCATGGCTTATAAATGACACAATAGATAATATACAAGCAAAATTGTAAAGATCCTTTCATATCAAATAAGCATCAGGACGTATTGTACCTTGGAATCATTGAATTTTACTTCAGGGACCATTCTGTTCATCAATCCAGGTTGAAAACTATTGAAACTAATCACTTTTATTGATTCTCAATCCATGTCTTTGCTCATTAAAACACAGCTCCCTGCACCAGAAAAGGTTAAACTAATATAAATGCATCTCCTTCAAACTGACTCTTGGCTGCAACCAGGGAACAGTGGTACAGCAGAGGGCGGCATGATAGCACAGTGGTAGAATTGCTGCCTTTCAGCGCCAGAGACCCGGGTTCAATCCTGACCATGGGTGCTGTCTGGCGGGAGTTTGTACATTCTCCCCGTAACTACGTGCGTTTTCACAGGGTGCTCTGGTTTCCACCTATACTCCAAAGATGTACAGGTTTGTCGGTTAATTGGCTTCAGTTACCATTGTGAATTGTCCCTCGTGTATAGGATAGTGCCAGTGTATGGGGATCGCTGGTCGACGCGGACTCGGCGGGCCGAAGGACCAGTTTCCATGCTGTATCTCTAAACTAAACTAATTTCTCAAATGCCTTTGTGTATTTACAGTCACCAGATATATCAGTACTCATCAAACGGAACAGTTGTTTCGTAATAACATTAAAAGCTTTTAATCATCTATCATTTCCTAAGTCATTGTTTCAGTGTGCAAGATTACAGGTTTTGCATCGTTAGAATATTGCCAGCATTCTCAAAGCTTTACCATTGCGTGGACTGAACAGAGGCATCGGGGCGAGGTAGATGGGGTGGTATCTACCTCGTGGTAAACTTTTCGTGGTGCTCAGATGTAGCAGTCCGGTCCAACTCCTGCTCTCCACATCTGGAGCACCTGGTGGTGAAGTGCCAGCCCTTCTACCTCCCAACGGAATTCAACTCCATTATCATGAAAAGTCTACATCCGACCCCAGGCAGACATTCATCTCACACTGGAGCAGCTGCACGCCGTGGTCAACAAACACCAGATGGTGTGGTCTGATGCCTTTCCCATCATTGCCGTCGACTTCAATAAAGCCAGTCTGAAGAAATCACTCCCCAACTATCACCGTCAGCACGAGTCCTGCAGCACTAGATGAGAAAACACCGTCGACAACTGCCATACCACCAGCATGGATGTCTAACACTCCATCCCTGGTGAGGCAAAATCACAGGGCAACATAAGACACAGCGAAGCATCACACCAGATGAGCTCAATGCGTTTTACGCACACTTTGATAGGGAGAACACTGATGTGCCCCATAGGCCCCCATAACCCGCTGCCCACGATGAGTAAGGTGATGTGCCTCAATGACTATTGACCATGTTACAAGAGCTACAAGAGGAAACCCCCCCCCCCCCCCCCCCCCCGCTCCTTGGACAATCGTCAGCTGACCAACGACCTGAACGGGTTTTACTGCAGGTTCCAGAAACAGAAACATAATCCTGGGATCCCCTCCTCCCCCCCCTCATTCATCCCTTCACACGTACTCTCAGACTGACTCCAGTTTGCAAAGACTGGTCCCTTCCCCACCCACTCCTCCTCAAGCAGCAATTCCCACCTACTCAGACTGACTCGTTTGCAAAGACTGGCCCCTTCGCCCCCCCACCCCTCTGCAATCACCAATTTGCACATAATCACAGCCTGACTTCAGACTGGGCCCTCGTCCACTGCCCAACATCAGTCTGACCACTTCTCCATCTCCAACAACAGAAATTGCAGAGGTGGAGAGGCCAGAACCAGGGGTCACAGCTTAAGGATAAGGGGGAAGTCTTTTAGGACCGAGATGAGAAAACATTTCTTCACACAGAGAGTGGTGAGTCTGTGGAATTCTCTGCCACAGAAGGTAGTTGAGGCCAGTTCATTGGCTATATTTAAGAGGGAGTTAGATGTGGCCCTTTTTGCTAAAGGGATCAGGGGGTATGGAGAGAAGGCAGGTACAGGATACTGAGCTGGATGATCAGCCATGATCATATTGAATGGCGGTGCAGGCTCGAAGGGCCGAATGGCCTACTCCTGCACCTATTTTCTATGTTTCTATATTCAGGAAACAGAAAAGCCGGAAATCTCCAGGACCCGGACAATGTTTCCCTCTCTACCCTCAAGTTCTGTGCCGAACAACTGGCTCCGATCTATACAGCTATTTTCAACCAGTCCCTACAAACCTGCACTGTCCCTGCCTGCTTCAAGGTCTCCACTATTGTCCCTGTACCCAAAAAGACAAGGATCTCTGTTCTTAATGACTACAGGCCTGTCACACTGACCTCTGTAGTCATGAAGACCTTTATGCTGGCCCAACTGAAAAACATCACAAACCCCCTGCTGGACCCTCCGCAGTTTGCATACAGGGCTAATAGATCGGTGGATGATGCAGTCAACCTAGGCCTGCACTTCATCCTCCAACACCTAGACCGCAAGGGGACCCATGCCAGGATTCTGTTTGTGGACTTTAGCTCTGCATTTAACACCATTGTGCCAGATCTACTACACTCCAAACTCTCCCAGTTGACTGTGCCTGAACCCCTCTGTCAGTGGATCATCAACTTCCTGACAGACAGGAAGCAGCATGTGAGGCTGGGAAAACACATCTCGGACCCGCAGACCCTCAGCATAGGAGCACCGCAAGGCTGCGTACACTCTCCCCTCTCCTTTATTCTCTCTACACCAACGACTGCACCTCCACAGACTCCTGTCAAGCTCCTCAAGTTTGCAGATGACACAACCCTGATTGGACTGATCCAGGATGGGGAGGAATCTGCCTACAGATGGGAAGTGACACAGCTGGCATCCTGGTGCCATGGCAACAACCAGGAACTAATTGTAGACTTTCGAAGAGCTCCACCTCCCCTCCCCCCACTCACCATCAACAACACCATAGTCACATCTGTGGAGTCATTTAAGTTCCTTGGAACCATCATCTCCAGGGACCTTAACTGGGGGGGGGGGCAATCATCGACTCCACAGTCAAAAAGGCCCAACAGAGGATGTACTTCCTGCGGCAACTGAGGAAACACAATCTGTCACAGGCAATGATGGTCCAATTCTATACTGCTATCATTGAGTCCATCCTCACCTTGTCCATCATGGTTTGGTTTGGCTCAGCCAAACACGATATCCGGAGGCTGCAATGGATCGTTCGATCAGCTGAGAAAGTTATTGGCTGCAACCTTCCCCTTCTCCCCCCTCCCCCCCCCATTGACAAAGTGTATACTGCAAGGGGCAGGAAGTGAGCAGGCAAGATCATCTTTGACCCCTCTCATCCTGGCCACAAAATCTTTGAAGCACTTCCCTCTGGAAGGCGACTCCGGACTGTCAAAGCAGCCACAGCCAGACATAAAAACAGCTTTTTTTCCCACGAGTAGTAGTTCTACTTAATAACTAGTCAGTAGTCTCTTTTTTGCTCTGGTTTTTTTCACCCACACGTTCAGACCATAATGTTGTGTCCTTATTGTTTTAATGTGTTTGCTTTATTCTTAATTGTTAACTGTATGTTTGTGTTGTCATTTGTGAGCAGAGCACCAAGGCACATTCCTTGTATATGCACATACTTGGCCAATGAACGCATTCATTCATCCATGTTCATGATGAAGAGTGCTTTGAGAAGTTGGTTATGGCGTGTATTAACTCTGACCTTAACAAGAACCTGGACCCACTATAATTAGCCTACCACAACAGGTCAATGGATGATGCAATTTCACTGGCTCTTCACTCTACACTGGATCACTTGGGCAATAAAAACCATATACATCAGGCTTTCATTCAGATTACAGCTCGGCGTTAAACATAATTTCCTCCAAACTAGTTACCAAGCTCACAGAACTCTGTGCATCCCTCTGCAACAAGATTCTCGACTTCCTCATCAACAGACCACAACTTGTATGTATTGGTAGAAACATCTCAAGGCTGCGTGCTGAGCTGCCTGCAAGGACTTCAAGGCTGAATGCTCAGCCCTCTGCTCTACTCATACTATACTCAAGACTGTTCCAAGACCATCTTCAAATTTGCCAACGACACCACCGCTGTTGGACGAATAACAGATGAAGACGAGTCAGAGTATAGGAGGGGTCACCGAGAACAAAGGGGGGACTCGGCGTGAGGGAGGCATCTGTGGCCAAGTGCACATCTGTGGTGAACCGCTGCGAGCAGAAGTTAAAACTACCCGATTAACTGTTTGTATCTTTGTCAGCGCCAGAAATGTGGCAACTCTTGTGTACTGCCTAGGTGGTCAGCTGTATGATTTTGCCAGGTTGTATGCAAAACAAAGAATTTCACTGTACCTAGCTAGGTACATGTGACAATAAAGTATCATTGAACAGTTGCTGCCTCAAAAAGGTAGCCAGAATAATCAGAGACCCACACCACCCTGGTAATGCACTCATTTCAATTCTGCCACCATGAAGAACGGATAGGAGCTTGAAAACCACAACATCCCGCTTCAGGAACAACTTCTTCCCTTCAATCAGCAGGCTATTAAATACCTCCAACCTCCAAATAAGCTCCGAACTACATAGTCTAGGGAGCATTATTTTTGCCTTTGCACTATTATTGTTTGTTTTCATTTTTAAAAAATATTAAAAATACAATTGTAATATAATCACTTGTGTGTCAGACGGAGGCAATAAAGATTGGGCACATCAGTGACACCCCGATCCTGAAAATTAATTTATGGAATCCAGTGTAGTGTTTTTAAATAGAAAATAACAAAGAAACTGGCCTGAAAAAAAAGAAAATGTTATGATTTATTCTTATATTTTATTTCCTTCTTAAATCTCATTATCTGTACTGACTACGTAACTTTACCCCTGGCTCACTTGTCCTTTCCTTGTTTATGAAGGGTAGCGGAACAATATTGGAGATCATTAAAATCTAAAGTAAAAACAGAAAATGCTGTCAAACAGGATCTGTGGAGAGAGAATGTTTTAACCTATCAGTTCAAAGAACTAACCAGATTAGAATCAAGTAGATGAAAATTAATTGATTTTGAAACATTACCTATTTCTGTGTTTGGATTGCTGTCGAACATGCTGAGTACTTGCAGTAGCTTTGGTGTAGAGTCAGAGGTGTACAGCTTTGGCATGGTGGGAAAGTTCTGGACTTTGTGTTAGGAATGCACATTCAAGGCTGTGGCTCATCGACTACAACTCGGCGTTCAACATCACCCCTCCAAATTTGTTTTCAAGCTCCGGGTACTTGAGCAACAAAAGTGTTGCACAGTGGCGCAGTATAGTTGCTGCTTTCCAGTGCCAGAAACCGGTTTCAATCCCCAATAAGGCTGTGATCTGCATGAAGTTTGTACATTCTTCCTATGATCACGTGGGTTTTCTCTGGATGTTCCGCCTTCCTCCCACATTCCAAAGACGTGCAGGTTTATAGGCTAATTGTCTTCTGTAAATTGCCACCAGTGTGTAGAATGCAAAACTGGGATAACATAGAACTTGTGCATAGGTGATCATTGGTTGGCACAGATCCGGTGGGCCGAAGGGCCTATTTCCACACTGTATCTGTAAACTGGGTCTTTGTACATCCCTATGCAACAGGATCCTCGACTTCCTCATCAACAGACAACAATCAGGAAGATTTGGCTACACTTCCTCCTTGACAACCATCAACACTGCCTGATACATCATGGGTACCGATCAAAGGGATCTATAGGATGCACTGCCTCAAAAAGGCAGCCAGCATCATTAAGGACTCACACCACCCTGGCCATGCTCTCATTTCACGGCTACCATCAGGAAGGATGTACAGGAGCCTGAAAACGGTGACCTTCAGATTGAAGAACAGCTTCTTCCCAACAACCATTTGGCTCCTGAACAATAGACACAAAACTATGAACACTTTTGATTGCACGAAGGACTTCGGGCATTTTTGGATTTATGTACTTAAGTTTTATTTGTTTTGTTAATGCTATCTATGAACACTGTATTTACAGGCCTGTACTGCTGTAAATAAGAATTTCACCATTTCCATTGTCGATACATATGACAACTTATTGCCGATTGTCTGCTTTAACCAAATTAGGCACTATTGTATAAGTAGAGGAAACAAACAACTGCAGTTGCTGGTTAATACCCAAAAGGACATAAAGTGCCTGAGAACCTCAGTGGGTTAGGCAACATCTTATTGGATTGAGAACATGGATTGGTGACATTTCTTCATATTTCCAGTCCGGAATGGGGACTGGAATCCAGGTGAGTTGAGGGCCTGGGCAGCTGGTGGTTACCTGGGAAAAGTCAATAGACGTTGTCCGTGGGCGGCCGGAGTGCAAGGGTTGGCCATGGAGGTGGTGGCGGCAGGCATGGCGTGGCCTGGGTTGAGGAAGCTATCAAGTGAGAGTTAGATTTAGCCCATCGCTAAGGGAATTAAGGGATATGGGGAAAAAGCCACAACGGGGTACTGATTTGGGATGATCAGTCATGATCATATTGAATGGCACTGCTGGCTCGAAGGGCCATGGCCTACTCCTGCACCTATTTTCTATGTAGGCTGGCGGTGATGGTAGGTCTGGCATGGAGGCTGCAAATGGCCAGGGTAGACGACATAAGCCGGGGGTGATGTGGGCAGCTGTCAGTAGGTCAATCCTATATAACCAAAATCTGTAATAAAGAAATCTGTTAAAATGAGTGTTTACCATATTACAATCCTGAAAGAGATGTAGCAAAGGACTGTAAGGATGATCTTTTAAATCAGGTGGCAACAATGTTGGAAAAAAGGCTTGATGATTTGTGTTTCTATTCGCCGGAATGTTCAGACGAGATTGCAAAATACTGACTTGTATGATTCCAAGTACCCTGATCTGTTATCTTCTCAGAGATATTTAAAAAGCTGAATTATAAGGACACCTCGAATGGAATTTCATGGTAAACCCTGCTGCTAAGCATGTTTTAGCATCCAATAGATTTCTTCCTTCAGATATCTTTTAATTTAGGTTAGAGGCAACAATGATTTAAATAGTAATTGACAGGGTAAAAATGAACTTGCACAATCTGGTTTGCTTACCTGAGAGCAATTCTGTGCAGGTGCAAATATCCCACATATTTTTTCCAGGTTCTAATTCATGAATAAGCAAATAACTGCATCCAAATATATTGGATGAGCACACATACAACCGACATTGAAATTTATAAAAGCTGGAGCGCTCTTTATAAAGAACAAAATAGATACTAACTTAAAAGTAAGATTAAAATAAGTGAGATTTGCCATGTAGAATTGAAGGTTATAGAGAGGATAATAAACACAAAGAATAAAAGGAATCCATTGTGTAGAGAAATTTCAGCAATCTTTTTATTTTTTTAAAATTTGCCTGACTTACCAGTATTTGCTGAGCTATCTCAGTTTGTTGTGATTTGTAGCAGCACGGCAAGCATATCTTGATGAAACCAAATAAACATGATACAAGCATTGTGACAAAAGTAAATACCGTGATGCAACATCACGTGACATAAAATTAGTATGTTACAAAGTTCAGCGAGTTACCTGGGCAAGATTTCAAAAGTCGGCACTTAGCTGTCTTAAATGAACAGAAAATGCTGGATTGCAGGGGAAAATAAAATATCCTCAATACAAAATATTTCCCAGCCCTCTTAAAAATAATTGAAGATCGAATCTCCTGCTTTTTCTCTCACAGGGATCCTTCTTTCCTGTATCAAACCCAAATAATAGATTTCTGTTGGATGTATATTGTAAACGTTATAAAATATCTGCCATCCAAATAGCACAGGGTGCAAACAGATATGAAATACAAGTATTAACGGAATCAGGAAACAGCTTTCTAAACTGGAGGCAATTCCTTACAATGAGGTAATGCCTTCACATATTTAGCAGTGAGATTGTATACAAGGTTATATACCAATTATAGTCTGTTCTCATGATAGACAATGATATATGACAGCTTAAGACAGCTAAGAACCACTTTGAACTGTGCCTCAGATTATTGACAATCTTATTGCATCTAAAATAATCATAAAAACAAACTTTAGAGATGTACAACTGCATATACTGTACCATTTACCCCACTGGCAAAATGTTCCATCACAAAAATGCAAAAACATATCAAACTGCCAAGTATACATTTTATTTATAACTCCCCTAAAATGTCAAAAATATTTACATTTAATTTTATATACGTTAATAAAATGTATGAAGATTCATTACAAAATTAAAATGCGAAACATTTGTCTAAAAACAAAAAAAGCAGTTACAATACTCCACATGGAGCTACAATTCCCCTTACAGACCATTTGTTCATGAAATGTTAAAATAATTTATATAAATTATTTTCCGAAAATTAGATGAACTTCATAAATTCACACAGTTCTGTATACTGTATAACTCTTATATATAAACTGCATCCAAGTATTAAATCGATAAAACAGTAAAACATCTTGTTATAAGGGCCGGTTTACTTTTCTGCGTGTGACTGGTTTTCTCAACATTGGGATCAGTTTTTTCCTCTTATGACGAAGTGTCATCTTATGTTCTACAGACCCAGCATCATCCTCTGCTTCTTTTCTTTTACCGGACAATGAATCCAATGGACTTGCTAAAGGAGAGAGAAATTCAATTTCCACTGATGGTGCTGACCATGAAGCCTTTTTGGTCACTCTGTTGAGACAAAAGCAATACCAGGCCGTTTCACTATCAGCAAGAAATAAATCAGGCACCTTGCATTTTACACGAGGGTTACACCCCCTGCAAAGCGTGTAATTCAAAAGGTGTAAATTAAACATATATATTCAAATAGGCATAAATTTGAGCATGTGATTTTAAAAATACAGCATGCAAATTAGGTTTTGTTGTTAATTAAACAAGCATGTTATTTCAAAAAGGCATAAATTAAACACGCATAAAATGCAAGTTGCTTGTATACGCCTTTAGTAAATAGGAATAAAAATTGGACTGTAGAGCTTAAAAGCTCCGTGCCTCTTTTTAACAGCACAGACTTGCGATGCCACTCAACAATACCCTTGTAATAATTATTTTTGGGTTAATATACATTACCTGGGACTCTTTCTCATTCGAAGTCTTGTGGCTCGACCTCTGGTACATACTTTCTCCCCTCGTTTACTTTTCTCCACTTCCTCTTTTCTAAGCTCTTTTATTTTAGGGATATCATCCTCCAAAATATCCAAATCCTGAAGTGCACAAAAATTATATATTTGCGTCAACAATTTTAAATAAGGAAACACATTTTACTCTTTTACAAACCCAGTAAACCTTCTTGCCAAAAGTGCATTAATCAATGTCAATGATTGTTTATTTATGGATGTAAAATATTGGTCAGTGAAAATTTGAAATAAGGTAACCCATAGGCATTAATTGCTTGCCCAACAGGCTAAATCAGCAATTAAAAACATTTAGCTCAAAACATACTTGCCCTACCTATATGGTTACCCAGAAAATTGTCTTGTTACCCTGAATATTTTTTGCAGTTTAATGTAATTTTATTATATTTGATATAAAAATATTGTTTACCTTCTCTTTCACTGTCTGCAAGGGTGCTTTGCTGGTTCTTCTTCTGGACTTTGTAAGAGGAGTTGAAAAAAGAAACTCTGGCTGCTGCACAGAAGAATCCAGCAATGTGGGTTTCTCAACTATTAATTAAATTGCAAACAAAATCTGTCAATTGATCACCTGCACATTTAGAATAACATCTCTACTATTTAATTATGTCAAAATGCAAATATATTTACAATTGATAATCCTTGAAAATCTCAAAACATAAAAAGCCCAATTTTTTGTTTCATCAGGTGTAATGGCCACTAATTTTAATGCTAGATAGCTAATTGCTTGTTGTAAACTTACATGTGGACCATCATCATATACTCTATCATAAAGGATATTCGTATTGAAAAATTAAAATATTGATGCTTTAATATAAAGCTGGAATGCCAGAAGCAGACTCGGAGCTGTACAACACATAAACAAGCTATCAGCCCAATTTGTCCATGCTAAGAAAGTTGCTAAACCAAACCAGCCTGACATGCTACTGCTTGCCAGATCCCACCAAACCTTTCCTATCCATTTATCTGTCCAAGTGTCTTTTAAATGTCATTATTGCACCTGCCTTCAGCTATTCCTCTGCCACCTTATGTGCAAACTACACCATGTAAAAAGTTGCCTTTCAGGTCCCTTATACATCTTTCCCCCCTCACCACCAATTTTAGTTTTTTCTGCAAAAATAGTAACCATTCTCATCCAAATCGTTAATATAAATAACACTGTGGACCCAGCAACAATCCCTGTGGTACACTACATATTACAGGTCGCCAGTCTGAAAACAAACGTTTATCACCACTCTCTGCCTCCTTTCAAGACAATTTAATATCCAATTGGCCAGCTCACTAGCAAAATGTGAACAATTCAGAATATACTCTGCCACTGTGCACTGCTAAATAACTTCTGTAAACCAAATGAAATGGAATATAGCCATTTGGCAAGTAAAAAACAACAAATTGCCAAGCTTAATGCCACACAAGAAATTAAACATGCACAATTTTAGATTTCTAGACAAAATTACCTTTTAACTTTCTTGATGACCGAGTGACAGGAGGAGAGAAAGCATAAGAATCCTCTTCTGCTAAAATTATCGCATGTGGTTCCGTGTCTTTACCAGATTTTCTCCTGGTTGGTTTGTGGGTAAAAGTCACAGTAAGCTGTTCCTCTTGCCTGTCATCCACAATATCATCTTTGACCACAGACTTTGTTGTTTCTTTGCTTGTGACAGGCCGCCTCCTTCTTGTGTTATCGGATTTAACAGGCAAAGTAACCTCTACATTTGAAGTTAATTCAGCAATATTTTCTAGTGCCACAAGGTGGGTGCCTTTGGCCCTACTTCTTGTAAGTCTGCTGGGTGTAGGCACCACAGGTATGTGCTCATTAATCTCCAACACTGAAAGTGAGTTGTCGAGGAGAGCGCCAACTTCAGAAAGTGTCTTTCTTTTTTGTCTGGAAGACCGTTGAGAAATAGAAGTGACTTCTGCTTTCTGATGTAGTGGCGTTCTCATAGAACTGTTCAAGATGAGCTCTGTATCTGCTCTGATGGCAACACTTCTTCTCGTCGATCTCAAGATAGGAAGCATTTCAATATGTGGCATATTGTCTTCTGCGTCACGTGTTCTACTAATGTTACTTTTTCTAGTGGACC
Source organism: Rhinoraja longicauda (assembly GCF_053455715.1). Classification (NCBI taxonomy): domain Eukaryota; kingdom Metazoa; phylum Chordata; class Chondrichthyes; order Rajiformes; family Arhynchobatidae; genus Rhinoraja; species Rhinoraja longicauda. Next base: position 44,603,407 of record NC_135961.1, on the reverse strand, counting down.
TTGTAGTAGTAGTAGTGTGGAGAGAGTCTGGTTTTTGATCCAGTGGTATGCCTTTATGTTCTTCCACAATTTCATCCATCCCTGTAACAGTTCTTCTTGTACTCCTCCTTGGTGTGGCAGGCATTTTCATTTTAGGCTTAACTTTTTGTATTTCCACTAACACCAGTTCCTCATTATCAAGGGAACTAATTTCACCCACTTTACTTTTTCCTCTTAAGGACCTAGTAGGCATTACCACAGCTTCCATTTGCTTACTCTGTACAACTTTTCTATTAAGTTCCTCAGAATCATCTGCGTTTGTTTCCTTCATTGACTCTCCCTTATGCAAGCCATTTCTCTCTTTTGTTATTCCAGTATCTACCAGAATAGGTGACTTGATGAATTCAGACTTTTCTACATTCGGCTGACCTCCTTTGAGGACCTCAGTCGAGTTATCTCTAGGTTGATCTTCAAGGACTTCCGTTGAATTATCTGTTAGTTGACCTTCTTTAAGGACCTCATTCAAATTATCTGTTGCTTGACCTTCTTTGAGGGCCTCCTTTGAATTATCTATTGGTTGTCCTTCTTTGAGGACCTCTTTCGAATTATCCGTCCATTGACCTCCTTCGAGGACTTCGGTTGAATTATCTGTTGGCTGACCTCCTTTGAGGACCTCTGTTGAATTATCTATTGATTCACCTGCTTTGAAGACCTCTGTTGAATTATCTGTTAATTCACCTCCTTTGGGTACCTCTGGTGAATTATCAGTTAACTCATCTCCTTTGAGGACTTCTGTTGAATTATGTGTTATGTTTACTTTAATTGGATCAGGTACACCAGGTAATGGATCAGCAACTTTATGGTCATCTTCCAGTGGTTCTAGGATAAAAGAATTATGCTTTATACAGAGATGTTCTTCACTTTCAAAAGCATAATTTTCTGGATTCTCTTTAATGGATTCACTAATCTTAGTTTCCAACGATTCAAACAGAACAGCCTTCCTATTTTCAAACAAAGCAGCCTTTTGCTTCACCTCTGTTGATGTTAATTGTTCCACAGCATCTCTATCGCCATCTTTTAATATTAAAGTAATGTTTTCTTGCATATTATGGCACTCCGTAACTCGAACTTCATCCCCTTCAACCTCACTTGTTTTGTCATCAGATTGATCTGGAAATCCAATGAAATGTTCTCCAGCATGTAAAACTGCTCCAAATACAACTGGTTCATGCTGTTTCAGCTCTATAGCAACTGAAGAGCACGACTCTTCAACTGGGGCATCGACATCAAAGCCATCATTGACATTCTGTAATCAGATTAAAGGAATTTTGAAATAAAATATTTGTTGCATTTCTATAAATCATTTCATAAATTATAAGCATGTTGATACACCAGGCATAATGCATTATGCAAGGACGAAATTGTAATTAGTTTTAATGCTCTTACACAGAGGTATAACATGAAAGGAGAAATAATTCAATGTTATTTTACCTCCTTAGGTTATCTTTCTCAAAAAAGATCATTTTCAATCTTCACAGACAAATAAAGACCTCTTAAAATAAGAGGACGAATTGTTAGATTTGCCTCTACTAAAAACTAAGCAAAACAATATTCACGCAGTCCTACTATTCAAAAAGTTTTATTTTGGTATTGCATATGATCATTGCAAGAAAATGAAAACAGGCAAGGTGAAATCAAACCTCACGGGTGAAGAGATACTTTGCCACAATAATAATAGATTTTTCTGCTTCACTTGGGCAATGGAGCTGCTGGTCAATTTTTGTTCCAATAGCATAAAAATAAGAAAGATGCTGCTTCAGTAATTGTAAGCTCCCCTATCTTTTTCAGGATGTTTAGGCTTATCAGCATAACAATTCAGCTGTTCAAAAAAAAAACCCAATCAGCAACTTCTCATGACGAGGAAAGTGCAATAAACTTGGTTGCAGTGGCACTCACATTTACAACCAGGAGTAAAACTATGTGGGAGAGGAATAAAGTGGAGTTCTCCTCCTTGTCTTGAAGCGAGATGAGCAGTGGCATCTAACATCGGAAAGAATAGCAGATAAGCATGCAAAGTTACAGTCAAATGCAAGTAATGTGCATTGAAGAAAATGGGTTTTTAAAATAGCAGAGTTCAAAAAGGTAAAAGATATTCAGATAAAAAAATTAGGCAGTCCAAACTAATGGAGGGAAATAGTAGAATAATTAAAAAGATGTAATCCCATGATTTATAGCATTGAAGTGGTCAAACAAAATAAGAGGGATTATGCTGAATTGTTGGTTTGAAGAGCATCACTGAATGAAAAGTGTATCAGTTAAAAAGACATAGATAAAAAAATCAGTACCAATTATATCTTGGTTTAATTGAAAGAAACCTCATGGAAACTGGTCATTTGGCCTGAATCTACACTGACCATCATTCACACTAGTTTGTTTTCCCACTTCTGCATCCACTCCTGACACACTTGGGTCAAATTACAGAGACCAATTAAACTACAAATCTGCACATCTTTGGGTTGTGCGAGGAAACCAGAGCACCTGGAGGAAACCCATGTGGTCAGAGGGGAAATGTGCGTACTCTACAATGATAACACCTAAAATCAGGATCAAACCTGGGTCTCTTGTGCTATGAGGCAGCAGCTCGACCAGCGATGCCACTATATTGTCCCTTTCAATTAAATTAAAATTTTGGGAAGTGGTAACTGATCAAATTTTGTCACAATAATTTTCAAAATATGGAGTCCCATTAACTATCAGCAAAATGTTCAGATATTATTTTCAGAGTAGCATCTCATTAAAAATTGGACAAAGATTTAGAATACATCAACTACAATCTCTTAACATTTGTAGATTGTAGACCAAATGGTGGAAGTCTTTCACAGCAGAGTATACTCCACAGCTACAGTTTGTTTGCAATGTGCCCCTTTAGGCTAATCAGGATTCCATGACATAACCCAGAAATATAAACATCAAGATTTTAAAAAAATTACAGATACATGGCATATCTGAAACGTGATTTTTGAAGTAAATTGCACTCAACATTTTTTATTCTGATGCATGCTGAATGAGTGAGGAACAGTCTTTGTTTTTACACAAATTGAAATGAGGAAGGTAATCGAATGAGAACTGGAGAACATTGCTCAGATTACCTGCAAAAACTGAGTTTTTACTGGAATTAAAATTGCAAGTGACTCATTCTGTGCACACTCAGCAACATCGCCCATCATTTTAACATCGCTTTCCTTGTATCCTGATAATGCAGATTCATTTTTCTCATTTCTTGACTCTGTTCTGGGAACTACATCACCAACTACAATCAAAGGTGGAAAGAAAATTGAGGAAAATTTGAGAATCTTTATTCTACATATTTAAATACAAAAATAAACAAAATATATTATAACAATCTTGTTTTACAAATGTGCACTAGATATATTAAAGCTTTGATCATCTTGCATGCTTGTCAAATCACGTCAAACAATGCCTTTTATAAATTGTGACTGAGAAGTCTTTTAGCTTCACAATTCCAAAGCTTTCATTGCCCTCACTCCACTACCATGCAAAATAAAGTTTCTTGCTGCTTTTATGTTTCTTTGCCTCAAGGACAGAAAAATAGAAGCAATTTTCTCCATCTTTCATTCTACATAACCTTTGAAGTTCTAAATTAAGGATTTGTAACACTTGAATGCAATGAAATCACTGCAATTGCATTTGAAAGACACAAACAACTAATTAAGAAAAAATAATCTCCAACAGCAGCTTTTAGTAATAATGCTTCAAATTTTGCCTTCCACCTGGAGACAAATCAGGACTCCATGACATAACTCAGAAATATAAACATCAAGATTTAAAAAAATTAGATACATGGCATATCTGGAAAGTGATTTTTGAAGTAAATTGCACTCAACATTTTTTATTCTGATGCATGCTGAATGAGTGAGGAACAGTCTTTGTTTTTACACAAATTGAAATGAAACTCCAGCTGAAATTTCCCCAGCTAAAACATGACATTATACAAGTTTGACCTCTGTCGTAGCCTCATGTAACCCCATGAGATTGTTCAACCAGTCATTTAGACAATGTTAATCTGTATCAACTTCACTTCACCTTCAATTCTGTAATCCTTAACGGTTTATGCAACATAAAACTATCCCTGGAAGAACTCAGCAGGCCAGGTGTGGAAAGAATTGGACGGACAACAGACTGAAGGATCCCAATCTAAAATATCGCCTGCCATTTCCCTCCACAGAACCTCTCTGGCCTGCTGAGTCCTCCAGCACTTTGTTTTTTGTTCAAGATTCCAGCATCTGCAGTCTCGTGTGTACATAAAACTATATCAGTTCTAGTTGGTATTGGTATATTATTGCCATGTATACCAAGATACAGTGAAAAGATTTGTTTGTGAGCTATACATCAAATCATACAATACACTAGTACAATTAAGCCATATACAAGTACAACAGGTAGAGCAAAGAGAAAAATTCCAGACTGCTCAATAAAGTGCTACAGCTTTATAGCTCTACACTTACAGAAGTCCAAGGTCCACAATGAGACTACACCCTAGCTTAAACCCTAGACTGTTCAGTAGCTTTGTTATTTCCATCTATCTCATCTAAACATTTTGTTTCAATTACCCAGTTTCTACTTTAAAGTTTTATTCCATGTTCTCTGCTTTGTCAAAGGAAATAGTTTTACTACCCACCAATGTGGAATTCTCTGCCTCAGAAGGCAGTGGAGGACAATTCTCTGAATGCATTCAAGAGAGAGCTAGATAGAGCTCTTAAGGATAGCGGAGTCAGGGGGTATGGGGAGAAGGCAGGAACGGGGTACTGATTGAGAATGATCAGCCATGATCACATTGAATGGCTCGAAGGGCCGAATGGCCTACTCCTGCACCTATTGTCTATTGTCTAATTATCTGGATTATTTGAAAACACACTATCAATTAGGTGACCTGTGTTATATGCTGAAAGAAATACAAAATTAATCGGAGTAATGTATCTTATTGTTTAACCTTATTAGATCCAATAACTTTCTGGTGAATTTTCTCACAGCTGATACTCAGAAATGAAAGTGGTTCTCCAAATGGGGTGTAATCAAAACTCTATAAATCTATAGCACTACTCTCACCCATTTATCAGAGACATTGTTCAATATTATTAATCATTCTCCCGGGTTCGATAGAATTTAATTTTAAAGCAATTAAAAATAAATTGGGTTTTTACTTTTGTCTTGATGTCCATCACACACAAATATATAATTGTGACTCAAAATCAAGACATTGATTGAAAAATATGGAAGTGTGGATTTCCTGTTAGGTCAGTTTTAAAAACATCTTGGAGGAAGAATTTTCTTTTGGGGGTGGGAAAAGGAAGCCAAAATAAGAGTATTTGGCTTGGATAGTTAAAAGACGGACTAATTTAGTGATTTGCAGAATCCCACCGTACCAGAGAGATGCAATGAGTAATGAACAACACTGAACTTGGTGAGTGGTGAAGAAATCAGGATAGGGTGGCAGATGGGGTCTGTAACTATTCTCACTGCAGAATGAAAGTTTATACCACACTCAATGTGTTGCTTGATCACCATTACTGCAGGAAGAGGAAAACTCTCAAGGTGGCTAATACAACAATTTAAGCGGCATTCTTGTGCATGGCTTGATTGTGCTCATGCATGGTGTGATTTGTCTGGATAGCATAGATTCAATACTGGCTTGAACTGCGTATTTTAAGTGTGACCAATGTTATGCAGAGCAACAGCTATTAGGTAGATGATAAAAGTGACGTTTGCAATGGTACATGCAGTCACCCAAATTTAGAATGGCAAAAATAGTTTACAACCTATGTTGACTGCCCTTAATAGATTTGTTATTTTTTGTAATTGCATTTATTTTAATTGGCTTGTATCTGAAATACCTGCAAGTAACTGGATATCATCCAAACACAACTCCTTTGGTTACTTGGGAAAACCCAACAGTTTTTTTTGCATGATTCAGTTGCCAGAAATAATTTTTGCCAAAAGATATTTGATGAAGAGCAAAAGCAATTGTATCAAACGTATGTATTTATGTATATTTCTGTATTAAAATAACTTATTTACTTCCTTTAGCCTAGCAATCAAAAGCATAAACATCAGGCACATTTCACCAGCTTTAATCAAATTTCTGAAAATGGCCATTAATGAGACAGCATTCAGCATTTTTACTGAAGGCTATCGACCATACTAGCTCAAAAGTTCATAAAATGGAATTGCATGTAACCAAAAAATAATCTACTCATCAAATTTAAGGGAGGTCAAGATGCAAAATTGTGACATTGAATACAAATGAGGAAAAAAAAATAGTATTTCAGAGTTTGAAACTAGCCGTTTTGATAAATGGCTTTATTGATAACTTTCCTTGGATAAGATTAAGGAGTTATTACACTTGTACATTAGGAGCAAGAAGGCAGCCAGGGAAAGAGCAAGTACCGTGGAGTAATCTATATGTGGAGCCAGGGATTATAGACGGGGTCATAAATGAAAATTCCTTGACTCTATCCATCAGGAAAGAAGTCGTGGAGGATCGTGAATTTGGGGAGGAATACGTTGAAAGCCTGGTGCCTGTCAGTATTAAGAAGGTGGAGTTATTAGATGTCTTGGAATGAACAAGTGTCAACAATCCTCCAATTCCAGATGAGATCTGTCATAGAGAATGTAATGGCAAACAAGGGAAGAAATTGCTGGGGATCTGGCAAAGATTTTCACATCTTCATTAGCCACAAGCAAGGAACCAGAAAAGCAAGAGGATAGCCAGGAAGGGTAGTAGGATAAGCCAAATAACCACAGGTGTAGGGAGGTTCACGTTACTGCAGAAAATATATGATTTATGTACATTTGGAAAGGCATGGACTGATTAGAGGCAGACAACATGACTTTGGGGGTGAAAAGATTATGAGGCAAGACCAATCGCATCCAATGCAAACTGACTAATTAGATACAAACTGATAGTCATAGGACGCAGGGGGGTGATGGTGGAAGATTGCTTTCCCGATTGGAACTCTTAACTAGTGATGTACCGTAGGGATTGGTACTGTAACATTTGCCATTTAAGATTCATAGAAACATGGACATAGATACATAGACAATAGGTGCAGGAGTAGGCCATTTGGCCCTTTGAGCCAGCACCGCCATTCAATGCGATCAAGGCTGATCATCCACAATCAATACCCGGTTCCTGCCTTCTCCCCATATTCCTTGATTCCGCTAGCCCAAGAGTTCTATCTAACTCTCTTTTGACTCCATCCAGTGAATCGGCCTCCACTGCCTTCTGAGGCAGAGAATTCCACAAATTCACAACTCTCTGGGTGAAAACGTTTTTCCTCATCTCAGTTCTAAATGGCATACCCCTTATTCTTAAACTGTGGCTCCTGGTTCTGGACTCCCCCAACATCGGGAACGTTTCCTGCATCCAGCGTATCCAATCCCTTAATAATCTTATGTTTCTATAAGATCCCCTCTCATTCTTCTAAATTCCAGTGAATACAAGCCCAGTGGTTCCATTCTTTCATCATATGACAGTCCTGCCATCCCAGGAATTAACCTCGTGAACCTACGCTGCACTCCCTCAATAGCAAGAATGTCCTTCCTCAAATTAGGAGACCAAAACTGCACACAATATTCCAGGTGTGGTCTCACCAGGTCCCCATACAACTGCAGAAGGACCTCTTTGCTCCATTTCTCAAATCCTCTCATTATGAAGGCCAACATGCCATTAGCTTTCTTCACTGCCTGCTGTTCCTGCATGCTAACTTTCAGTGACTGATGTGCAAGGACACCCAGGTCTTCTTGCACTTCCTCTTTTCTTAATCTGACACCATTCAGATAATAATCTGCCTTATTGTTCTTGCCACCAAAGTGGATAACCTCACATTTACCCACATTATACTGCATCTGCCATGCATCTGCCCACTCACCCAACCTATCCAAATCACCCTGCATCCTCATAGCATTCGTATTAATGCTTTGGGATGCAAGGAAGGCATTTTAAAAAAAGGGATTCTGAGGGGCTGATTTTTTTTAAAAAGTGGTTAATATCTGAAACACTCTGTCAAAAGGGTAGCACAGTGGCAGAGCAGTACAGTTGCTGCCTCACAGTGCCAGAGGCCCGAGTTCGATCCTGACTATGGGTGCTGTCAGAACGGAGTTTGTATGTTTTCCCTGTGATCGTGTGGGTTTTCTCCCTCATTCCAAAGACGTACTGATTTGTAAGTTATTTGGCTTTGATAAAATTGTAAAATTATCCCTAGTGTGCAGGATAGTGAATTCAGTGATCACTAGCTGGTGCCTCCTCAGTGGGTCGAAGGGGCTGTTTCTGTGATGTATCTCTAAAAGTCTGAAGAAGATGGTGGGATCAGATACAATTACAATGGGATCAGATACAATTACAGACACTTAGATGAAACATAGAAGGATAAGGTCCTAATGCTGGCAGATTGGATTAAAGTAGATGGGCAAAAAGGTTGCCGCGGATGTAGTGGGCTGAAGAACAAGGTAACAAAGTGATAAGGAAAGAGTTACAGGGCTACACAATGCTTTACTTAAAAAATGTACTACATCTTTATAAAAGGAAAAACAAATAAAATGTGAAGGTGCAGAGGTAGTTTTAAGATTCGGATTGAATTGTTCAAACAGTAGGAAGCATAGACATTCGTCAGAATGCCTCCTGCATTCTCAATGTATTGCAAAGTCATGGTAACATGTTTCCAATGATATTAGCAAATATTTTCCTCAATTATATGCAAAAGTGACAAATAAATAACTGTCAAGTTCTTTAAACTCACTGGTATTTAGCACACATATACACAAGACATGTAACAAAATAAACAAAAGGAAGTTAATCGCATTATATTTCCTTTCCAAAATGGCATAACCTGCAAAGGTGAAAAATTTGCTGATTATATGTAAAGTGCACCATGTATAAGAAACACTTCATAAAACTTATAATAAAAGCAAGCCTCTCTTTTGTGTTAATAAACCATGATTTCACAGGAGCTTTGAAGGATCACAATTATAGATAAAGTACACAAAACTAGATTTCATAAATAAGCTCAGACAACAAATCAGGCAGTTGGGTTTATTGGCATTTTACACACATTTTTGTTTGAAAGACATCTCACTGACTTGGATTTCATAGACAAATCCACTCCAGTTGTTTTCAGATGTGTCTTGGCAATCAAACCTGTTGACTGCAGATGCTGCATTGAAAATAATTTGAAAGAAAGGCTCATCTGCGATAGTTAGCTGGTTTTATTTAAGCTAGGTGGTAATTTTAAACAGAAACAAGAAAAGCAATTATACATACGATCCATGTCTGAAGCGGATGGATGCAAACTGACTGGATTCTGTACCAATCCTTTCTTTTCCCCTGGTATCTGAGACAGCAGTTGTTCCTCAGATGTTTCTGGATGCATGGTTTCACTGTGTAATCAAACAAGTCATACAGAAGTTAGCATTTGACCCAATTTGGCCCTCCTAGTGTTTTTATGCATAAAATTGATCCCATGTTACTTCATTTCACCCATTTAGCATATCCCTTTCTCCCTTCTGTACTATTGCAGCTTTGCCTTAAATACATCTATGTGAGCAACCTCGTCTTCTAATTGTGCTGAGTCCCACATTCTTATCTCTTTTGGTTTAAAGGAGCTTGCCCCATTCCCTCCAAGTTTTTTTTTTGGGCTACCATCTATAATTATGCCCACATCTAGAAACAAGGTCTAACCTCTCAAGCTTGCCCGTCATTTTAAAGATATCTGTTAAGTGCATTCACTTAAACACAGCTAATGGTGCAAAGTGCTACCACAATAGAGCACCATAACTTAAGATTCAGATGAGCAATTTGTTAAAGTTCAACACATGTCTTGATGGCAAAGTTTTAGAGAAAACTGCTGGGGAACAGCATTGACTCTATGCAGTTGCAGAAGTGAAAAAGAGAGGTCCAATTTTCCCACACCAGCCAACATGTCCCATCTACACTAGTCCCACCTGCCTGTGTTTGGCCCATTTCCCTCTAAACCTGTCCTATCCATGTACCGATCCAAATGTTTCTTAAGTTGCGATAGTACCTGCCTCAACTACCTCATTCCGTACACCCACCACCCTTTGTGTGAAAAAGCTACCCCTCCAGCTCCTATTAAATTTTTCCCCCCTCACCTTAAACCTAAGTCCTCTGCTTCTCGATTCCCCTACTCTGGGCAAGAGACTCTGTGCGTCTACCCAATCTATTCCACTCATGATTTTGTACACCTCTATAGGGTTTCTCCTCATCTTCCTGCGCTCCTAGCCTGCTCAACCTCACCCTACCGCTCAGGCCCGAGTCCTGGAAACATCCTCGTAAATCTGCTGTACATCCTTTCCAGCATTAAGCATTCAAATCAGGTAATTGTGATTCAGTCCATAAATTGCTTCAGCCCAGACAGTACGGAAACAGACTCTTTGCAGACCTCCAAACATTTGATTTTACAAATTCATAATTTTGATGTCCAAAATTCAGAATTTTACATCAAAATTCATAATATGGTGGTAATGCAACCCCTTTCAGCAACAAAAAAAAAGTATGCACGCCAAATGCACATACGTGTTGCACTACATTCATGTGTGAAAAACGACTATTATTTTCAAAAGTCTGGAGCTTTGGACTACATGTACAATGTCAGGCCTATCATGAGTATATTCTGCTATTTATAGAAAGGTTATTGAACAGAGATACTTTTTGCAACACAAAGGAAAAAATTGTTTTGTTTTGTTCTTTCTATTATGCTTTTTCCTTACACATCCCAATTTTTTTGGTAATAGTCATAAATGTATGACTAAGTTTTGAAGAAAGAGTTGATGTATGCAACTCGACTAAGCATACGAAAGTACTTGTTGAAGTAAATTCACACATTAATTGATAATCAGCCCAAAAAGGTGGCAATTGGCTTTTCTGCTGTGTTTTATATTTTAACCCCGTCTTAATTAATTATTATAGTTATATAATCTTGCACTTAAATTTAATATTTACTCATTACAATTCCACCACTGATTTTCTGGCACTCTTGGTTCCAGAGCTTTGCTAGTTTATCCAGCCGGCCAAGGAAATCGGCTATGGGGATAGATGTGCTGGCTCCAACTGGGCTGGAGTTCCAGAGCCCCGGCCGCAGGTTGCAAATTCAACCCACCGATCGGCCATGGAAGTCCCGATGAGGTCGAGATTGGCTGCCTTGCCCTGCCTAGGTGTCACATTTTTGGGGAGACTTCCAGGGCGCGGGGGATTTCTCGCGGAACCCCTAGCGACATCTAGCGGCCGAATTGACAAATTGCAATTACCGACTGTTTTGCGGAAAAATGTGAGGCAAAATCGGAATGACGGAAATGAAATAAGAAAGCGGAAACTTTCCGCCAAATTCGGAAAGGTTGGCTTTGGCCCATTCAGTCCACACTTACTATCGAGCAATTGTTTACATTCATTATACACTAATCCTATTTTATACACAAATCCCCCATTTTATGGCCTGCACATTCCCATCTATTTTACCCCCAATCTACTTCTCAACTACATATCAAGGCCAAGTTTCAATGGCCAATTAACCTACCAACCTGTGTCTTTGGGATGTAGGCGAAAATCAGAACACTCCACGAAAACCCACATGGCAACTGGAAGAATGCACAAACTCCACACAGATACCACCTGTGGTCAGAATTGAACCCAAGTTGCAAATGCTGTGGGTCAACAAATGGGACGAGCCAACTTGGTCGACAAAGGGCTGTTACCATGCTGCATTGTGCAAGGACTGTATGACTACTTGTTGCATATTCTAGAATTAGACTTAAATTTAGTGAAGACAACCTCAAACATTTTTTTGAAGTGAACTATATTACTTGGATTTTTTACAGTCATGCAAGAGATTCTTTCAGACGGTCAATTCTTTTCTTCAAAAGTTGAATTCTTATCCAAAGCATGATGATTCTTTTATTAATGAGCATAACATATTGGGAAAAGAAGATTAAGTACTGGGAAGTTAAATGTTATATGTAGTAGCAGCTCATGGGAATAACTAGTTTATTTTATTGGCAATTCTCTTTTAAAAAGGTGATTAATGAATGGAGTCGTGCACTGCCATTGAATGGAGTCATGCTCTATCTGTAACCACGGGCCTCAAACTGCTCTTCCCAGACACCACATAGTTCTGTCAAATTATGTCATAGACCGCTACTTTAAAGGACAGACTGAGAATTCCTGGGAACTATTAACAAGCCTACTGCCCTGGAATCAAGTCTGGCAAGTAGCTAGACTGGACAAAAGTTAGCCTCATGTACTACAGGTAGGCAAATGGTCACTGTCTGGATGGTTGCATACCACCTGTTATGTTTTCCACCACAAAAATAAGAGCAGATGTGAGATTTAATTTCATTTAAGATCAGAGTCAAATAACGGAAAAGCAAGAAATTTTGGACATCAGAATTCACATTCCCTCAAATAGGAGTCATAAAGAATAAAAAAAACACCAAGCACATTTTGTATAATTAATATAAATAACGATGGCAAAAGTTGGGGATAATACCGTAAACTCACCCCTTATCAGAAGATATGAGATTATGCGCTGGCAAAACTGCTTCTTCACTGCTCGAACCCATAAATTCTGTGGCATCATTTACCAATGGGGAAGTATTTTCATTCTTGTCAATCTCCAAAACTATCAATGAAGAGTAGAGTAGTTATTTAATTTGTTTTGAAATCAACAATTAAAATTAAGACAAGGAAGTAATCCAGGACGCACGACAACTCAGTTCAAAACCAAGAGGACCCATCTCAATGCACATAGAAACATAAAATTAATCAGCAAATAAGCAAATAAAAAAGTCCAAATTGATTCATTCAAATCTATGCTAAGAGGCCATTTAATGAAATATGGTCATTTTTTTAGACATTTGGCACATTATTTAAACAAACAATGTCTGTATGGCAGACTTAATTAACTGTTCAATATAAAACAAACAAATCAATGTTAGTATAACTTACCTTCACATTCAAAGGGGTGCTCATTATCCACATTAAACAGTTTTTCATTTTCAAGCACTTCCTCATTTTTAGGTTGAGAAATATCAACATCCTGGTCACTGGTTACATCCCTATCCACAGCATTCACAGTATTATGATCACAACTTATGATTCTCTCCTCCTTGTTAAAGATCAATTCATCTACTGAAACAGTTTTCCCCCTATCCTTAGAGGTGTCCCCTCTATCTAGGGATTCAGCAGCATCCACATATTCTTCCATGGACCAGTCTTCTGTTCTCCCAGAACTATCGACATCATATTTACTAGCATCTTTGTCAGTACCAGAAAGATTAACCACTTCTACTCTCTCAAATAGTACTTCATTATCTGGTGTTTGTTCACTTGCAACCAGATTGTCTGGAGTTGAAGGCCATGATTCAATAGATGGTGTGCATGGAATCCGTTTCGATAAATGTGGCAGTTGTAATTCATCAGCAGCTGCATCCTTGATTTAAAAAAAGATATCTTAATTTCCAAGCAATTATAAAATAACAAATTAACCCATAAACTGCCAAGCCACTTACGAAAAACAAGGTCAAATATATAGTAGGCTCTAAATTATAAATCCTATCCCTCTTGCTCAGCATTTAATTATTTTAAATACTATACAGTACCAACCATTCCTTGAAAGCAAATCTATTGATCTAAAATGGCTGTACAAATAGCCACGGTAAAAAAATAAATCCACGGGCAAGCAACCTTTACATGTGTGTCTCATTGACCAGCATTTCAGAAGGTTGCATTCTTTTTGCACCCAATCGAACTACTAGTAAGAGACCCCTCAGTACAAGGTTCAGTAAGATGGCCAGAAATTTTATTTTTAAAACCATCCATTTTAAAACCCAACCCAAATTCCTCATTTCCCTTTTATCTCTCTCCCCTTCCCTTGTTTTCTTCTACCCATATCTGACCCTCCATCTTTACATTTCACTCCTCCCTTTAACTCACACCCTTTCATTTCCTTTTCACCTGTAGTCAGTGTCACATACTCCACCCATCTGGCAATCAACTCACCCTCACCTGTATCCACTTGCCAGGTTTTTCCCGTCCACCACCACCTCTTTTTTTTCCTAGCTCTCTCCCCTCCCCCCCACTCCAATTAGTCTGAACAAGAGTCCCAACCAAAATGTCATCTGTCCATTCCCTCTGCAGATGCTGCCTGGCCCACTCAGTTTCTCCAACACTTTGTGTTTTGCTCAAGATTCCAGCATCTGCAGTTTCTTGGGTCACCATGTTACTCCATCTTCTTGAAATGTTTGGGAAGGAGCTTAAAAAAAACATCACAATAAAATCATCTAATCCAAACTATAACTGGAGATAGTTTGGAAACTGCATTCATTCTCCAAAATGCACATCCAAGCATTTATTAAATTTATGCCTCATCTTTGCATCCCCACCTCAGTCATGGAACATGATTGTTTACCTATCATGACCAGAATGATCATTTTGGAACAAAATTTCAGATTGATTAGTAGGACTAGATGTTACAATCCCTAAGGTTTACACTACAATTGACTGGTGTTGTTCTTGGGGGTGACCACTAGGTAATGTTGCTACCATTCCGACACATCTTCAGTTGTGTACCTCAACGTCACTGGGTGTTTCGGCCTTTTATCACAAGACACCCTCAGTTGATGCAGGCCCACCGCAGGGTGATCAGACCTGGGTGTGTGTCTTATGGTTAGCCTCTAGATGGTCACGTGGCAGCCCAGACAGTATCTTTTCTTTTCAGCCACAGCCAGTGACTGCTCCGTTCGGCGGCATTTGCAAGTTCTTTGATTGCCCTCCTTTGGGCCTGCCCTCTGACTCCAACTTCCCTCAGGAGCCTTGCAGTGGAGCTGGCTACAAATCCCCTGCACCCCACCTCCACTGGACGCACTCTTACACTCCAACCTCGCTCCTCTGCAAGGTTGGAATATCTCAGCCTTTTCCTTTCAAATGCTTCGTCCACAGCCTCCTCCCAGGGCACCGTCAGCTCAATGATGTAAACACGCCGACAGGAGTTGGACCAGAGGACGAGGTCTGGTCGCAGGTTGGAACTCAATATTCATTTTGTAACAGATTAGTATAGATAGTAGTAGATAGGGTAGTCAAAAAGGCTTTTAGTACATTGGCCTTCATCAGTCAGAGCACTGAGTGGAGAGGTTGGGAGGTCACGTTACAGTTGTTTAAGACGTTGGTAAGGCAGCATTTAGAGTATTGTGTTCAGTTTTAGGCACCATGTTATAAGAAAGATGTCAAACTGGAAGACTTCAGAGGATGTTGCCAGGACTTGAAGGCCTGAGCTATAGGGAGAGGTTGAGCAAGCTAGGACTCTGTTCCTTGGAGCACAGGAAACATATCCCCATATCCCTTGATTCCATTAGCCTTAAGAGCTATATCTAACTCTCTTTTGAAAACATCCAGTGAATTGGCTTCCACTGCCTTCTGTGACAGAGAATTCCACAGAATCACAACTCTCTGATGAAAAAAAAAAATCCTCATCTCAGTCCTAAATGACCTACTCCTTGTAGGAACCATTTTGCGTTTATTAGTTATTTTAGTATATTACTATATTACTTTGTATCCAGCTGTATTTTTGGACACTGAGGTTAATACTTGGCTTACATATGGACTGGGTAGAGCCAGAGGAGCTGCAAACTCTGATGTAATGCTTCAGTACACGGAAAGAAATGGCTGATAGTTCAGCCAAAATAAACTGCTGATATAAATCGGCTGAAGAGCCTACTGATAGATGATCGGTAAGAAATCTCTGCCGGAGATAAGACCTGGCAGTTCGTATAAGTCACGTAGGTTACGGTAGGACATTGGATTTTTACCAAGCTAATCAATTACAAGATGATGACAAGAGATTTGCCAATATGTTATATTGCAACTTTAAATAAACGACAAACTAATTCAAAAGTAGTGGAGAGCTTTGTTGTTGATTGTTTGCATATAAGAAAATATCGTTCCAACTATCCTACGTCAACGGCAGGTTGGGAGCTTGATAAGAAAGATGAGAAGCTGGCCGTAATACCCCTTATTCTTAAACTGTGACCCTTGGTTCTGGACTACCCCAACATCGAGAACATTTTTCATGCATCTAGACTGTCCAATCCCTTAAGAATTTTATGTGTTTCCATAAGATACCCTCTAATCCTTCAAAATTCCAGTGAATGTAAGCCCAGTCGATCCATTCTTTCATCATTTCATCATCAGGAATTAACCTGGTGCGCATACACTGCACTCCCTCAATAGCAAGAATGTTCTTCCTCAAATTAGGAGACCAAAACTGCACAAAATACTCCAGGTGTGGTCTCAGCAAGGCCCTGTACAACTGTAGTAGGACCTCCTTGCTCCTATACTCAAATCCTCTAACTGTGAAAGCCAACATGCCATTTGCTTTCTTATTGCCTGCTGTACCTGCATGCTTATCTTCAGTAACTGATGTGCAAGGACACCCAGGTCTTGTTGCACCTCCCCCTTTCTTAATCTGACACCATTCAGATAATTAGGAAAATAACTGCAGATGCTGGTTCAAATTAAAGGTAGACTCAAAATGCTGGAGTAACTCAGCGGGTCAGGCAGCATCTCAGAAGAGAAGGAATGGGTGACGTTTCGGGTCGAGACCCTTGAGACTGATAATCTGCCTTCTTGTTCTTGCCACCAAAGTAAAAAACCTCATATTTATCCACATTACACTGCATCTGCCACCTCACTGAACATATCCAAGTCACCCTGCAGCTTCATAGCATCCTCCTCGCAGCTCACACTGCCACCCAGCTTTGTGTAATCCACATACTTGGAGATGTTACATTTAATTCCTTCGTCTAAATCGTTAATATATATTGTAAATAACTGGAATCCCAGGACTGAGCCTAGCAGCACCCCACTAGTCACTGCGAATGGGGGGATGAGGGATGATCTTATAGAGGTGTAGAAAATCATGAGAGGAATAGATCGGGTAGATGCACAGAGTCTCTTGCCCAGAGTAGGAAAAATTGAGAACCCGAGGACATAGGTTTAAGATGAGGGGGGAAAGATTTAATAGGAATCTGAGGGGTAAATGTTTCACGCAAATGGTGGTAGGTGTATAGAAAGAGCTGCCAGAGGAGGTAGTTGTGGCAAGTACTATTGCAACGTTTAAGAAACATTTAGACAGGTATATGGTTTTGAGGGATATAAGCCGAACACAGGCAGGTGGGACTAGTGTAGATGGGGCATGTTGGCCAGAGTGGGCAAGTTGGGCCTGTTTTCACACTGTAAGATTCTATGACCAAGTGTTCCCTCTACCCCTGATTCTCCAGACAAAACAATCCAAGTTTGTCCAATCTCCTGTAGCCAATAACCTCTTAATTCAGGTCGCATTCTGGTAAACCTCTGCGGCAACTCCCAAGTCTTCACATTCTTCCTGTAATGGGGGTACCAGAACTGGATACAATACTCCAAATATGACGAAACCAAAGCTTTATAAAGGTCTTGTATACTGTATAATGTTCCCCTTTACATTTGACCTCCCAAGTACACCTCACATTGGCTCAGATTAACCACCATTTGACAATTCTTTGGCTGTATCTGTAATTGATCTATATCCTACTCTATTCTTTACTTACTATCTGCAATCTCATCAGATTTGGTAGTTTCTTAAGCGTACTAACCAATACATTTACAGAGGTCACAGCACAGATCCCTGCAGAACACCACTGGACACAGACATCGAGCCAGAACAACACCCTTCACAACAATCCTCTGTAACAATCCTCAGAACAATCCCCCACAACAACCCTTCTTCAGACTGATGACTGATAACTGGGGTCCCAACACTGACCCTTAATCGGGTCTCGACCAGAAATGTCACCCATTCCTTCTCTCCAGAGATGCTGCCTGACCTGCTGAGTTACTCCAGCATCTTGTAATACCTTCGATTTGTACCAGCATCTGCAGTTATTTTCCTACTTAATGCTTTTCAAAAGACCTAACTTCACCTCCTCTTTGATCTCAAACTGTCCTAGTATATTAATGTCCCACACTGATCTCCATATTGTTCTCTTTGGTGAATACAGATGCAAAGTATCGTTTGGCACCTTGCCCACATCCTCCAACTCCAAGCATAAATTTCATCCTTTATCCAGACTTCCCAACATTTAATTTTACAAATTGATAATTTTGATGCCCAAAATTCAGAATTATACATCAAAATTCATAATATGGCGCGTGATGCAACTTTTCAGCAAAAATATGTATGCACGCCAAATGCGCATACGCGTTGTGTGAAAATTCATGCGTGAAAAACGACTATTATTTCCAACAGTCTGTAGTTCTTGGACTACATGTACAATGTCAGGCCTATCATGAGTATATTCTGCTATTTATAGAAAGGTTATTGAACAGAGATACTTTTTGCAACACAAAGAAAAAATTGTTTTGTTTTGTTTTTTCTATTTTGCTTTTTCCTTACACATCCCAATTCTCTTGGTATTGAATAAAAGAACAATGGTCATAAAATGACTGTTATGAAAAAAGAGTTGATATATGCGACTCGACTAAGCATACGGAAGGATTTCATAGCGCGAGTTTGTGTCATGCTAACAAGGATCGCAATACAATGCATAGATATTGACCATCTGAAAGCATCGCCAATTTCGATCACTCCTCTACCATCTGGCACAGCGTTTCTCAACCTTTTTACCCTTGCGGAACTCTTGAAATAATTTTTATGTCTCAGGGAACCCCTACATAAAAATTCGTCACGAACAGCTCCTGTCCACTGACCACTAAAGGCCGTTTCACACTGGCGCCATATAGACGCGCTAAATATATTCCCTATGATTATTATACTTTTCAGGCACGTGAGTGAGGTAAAAAAAAAAAGAGGAAAAGAGCCGAGCGCTTGCGTGAGGCATACAGCGGGGATCAAAAAATTGGAAAAATTACACACAAAATTACCAGTTTCAAGCCTCTCTTAGTGCATTTCAAAGTAAAAACGAACATTACAACATAATGTGATTATGTCACTGTACAGTAATAACATTTTTATTATTTTTATTAATTTAGTTATATAATCTTGCACTTAAATTTAATATTTACTCATTGCAGTTCCACCACTGATTTTCTGGCACTCTTGGTTCCAGAGCTTTGCTAGTTTATCCAGCCAGCCAAGGAAGTCGGCTATGGGGATAGATATGCTAGTTCCAACTGGGCGGCAGGTTGCAAATTCAACCCACCGATGGGCCGTGGAAGTTCCGATGAGGTCGAGGTTGGTTGCCTTGCCCAGCTTAGGTGCCACATTTTCGGGGAGACTTCCAGGACGGGGGGAAATTCTTGCGAAACCCCGAGCAACCTCTAGCGGCCGAATTGACAAATTGCAATTACCGACTGTTTTGCAGAAAAATGAGAGGCGAAATTGGAATGGCAGTAATGAAATATGAAAGCAGAAAATTCGGAAGGGTTGGGAGGGGGTGTGTATCATTCAGTGGTCGGTTATTTACTTTTATATATATACTAGCGATATATATATATATATATATATACTTGGGCCCATTCTCTCCTCCCCCAACCCCAATCTTACTCTCCCCACACCCCCCCTTTCCCCACGACCTCCCCTTTTCCCAGTACCCCTCTTTCCCCCACCACCAAGCCCCCTCCGGACGACCCCTGTTGTCCCCCTCCCCAGTCTCAGACCCCGCCATCATTCTCTCTCCCCCAGACACACTCTTACTCTCCCCCACCCCCCCTTTCCCCATACTCTCTCTTGCCCCCAGCACCAACAGGTTCGGGGGGGGGGGGGGGGGGGGGGGGGGGTGCGGGGAGCGCATCAGTGAAAGGTCCGGGGGGGGGGGGGGGGGGGGGAGCGCATTAGTGAAAGGTCCGGGGGGGTGGGGGTGCGCATGAGTGAAAGGTCCGGGGGGGGGGGGGGAGCGCATCAGTGAAAGGTCTGGGGGGGGGGTGCGCATGAGTGAAAGGTCCGGGGGGGGGGGGGGGCGATAGCGGGGAGATGGTCTCCCGGGTGTGGGAGAGAGGAGAGAAGCAAGGGGAGAGAGGAGCCCATACGCACCACGCTGAAAGCCTTCAATAAATCAGTAGGAGGGGGGTTGGGCGAGCTCTTCTCACATGGGCATTTTGACGTCACACGCTGAAGGCCATGGAAAAAACGTCTGGAATTTTTTTTTTTTTTACCAAAACCTCTAACTTAAAAAATACACGACCGAATCAAATAAAAATATCATTTTCCAGCAGCGTTCAGCGTCGTGATTAAGGCGGTGCAGAAATCGTGGCGCTACGGTTCACCGTTTTTTGCCTAAATCAACCGAAATAACTGAGAGAATTATTTTTTGGACTTTTAAACCTCTGTAACTTAAAAAATATACAACCGAATTAAATAAAAAAATCATTTTCGGCAAGCGTCCAGCGGTGTGATTAGGCGGTGCAAAAATTGTGGCGCTACGGTTCACCGTTTTGCCGAAATCAGCCGAAATCACTGTTACAAACATATATACTCTTCTGAGTTTTAGTATATTAATATATATATATATATACACATATATATATATATATATACATACACATATATATATACACACACACATACACAGCCTTGGGATTTCTTTAAATCCAATTTGCCAATGGCATTTTATGGTCCCTTTTGGTCCTTCTAATTGCTGAAGTTCTTGCCTGCTTGTTTTATATTCCCCAGAAGACCCGTCTGATTTAATCATCTGAAACCGTACCAATGTCTCCTTTTTCCTTTAAACCAAATTTACAACCCTTCTGGTCATCCTTACTATGCCATCCTTATCCCTCCTTCCTGGAACACTGATCAGCTGGCCTTTACATGCCCAATAATAGCTGCTCCCCATTTACATGCCCTAGCTTCTGCCACAATTATGTTGTTGTCTGCCTTATCCCAATTTAATACTTTCCCCCAAGGTCCAGACTTATCTTTATTCAAAACTATCTTAAAACGTATGTAAACATAGCACAAAAAGTAAGGAAATTTGTGTTTGGTAGATTATTTCTTTGTTGTAACAATGCTTCTTGGCAATAAATCTTATACCGTTGGAAAGCCTGTTTATTTCCCTTTTAAATGGTGCCACATTTGTAAGGAACATGCATTTGTGGGATGAGCAGCAGAGCTGAGTATGTGGGTTGCGCCCATGAAAAATCTGCCAAATCTTCTCTGCCAATGCCAAACAGCTTATTCTGCCATTGACTCTTGTTCGGTGTTGTTTGGTGGATTGGATGATTGAAGTCTGAAGAAACAAGACATATTGGCAATTTAACAATTTATTCATTTAATAAACAGGAGCCTCAGTAGCGTGTGGAAGAACCATACACAGCTACAACAGCCTGGCACCTCCTCCTCATGCTGGTCACCAGCCTGGTCACACACTGTTGTGGGATGGCATCCCATTCTTCAACCAGCATTTGTCGCAAGTTAGCCAACGTGGTTGTGTTGGTCACTCTGGCACGAACAGCACGCCCAAGCTGATCCCACAAGTGTTCAATGGGGTTGAGGTCAGGACTGCTGGCAGGCCATTCCATGCTCTCCACTCCCAAATTCTGGAGGTAGTCTCTGAGAAACCCTGCTCTGTGGGGGCGAGCAATGTCACCAGCTTGAAGTTGCTCTATCGCACGGGCCCTATCCAGATCAGTCAAACGTGGCATGCCGATTCTTGGAGCAGACACCTACTGACCACTGTAGCAGGGCCCATGCTCACAGATGCTGCCAATCAGGTGCCAATCAGGCACCTGATTGTCAGCACCTGGGGGTACCAGAAGCTCAAAACAAGAGTCAATAGCAACAGCAGAATAAGCTGTTTGGCATTGGCAGAGAAGATTTGGCAAATTTTTCATGGGCGCAACCCATATACTCAGCTCTGCTGCTCATCCCACAAATGCATGTTCCTTACAAATGTGGCATCATTTAAAAGGGAAATAAACAGGCTTTCCAACGGTATAAGATTTATTGCCAAGAAGCATTGTTACAACAAAGAAATAATCTACCAAACACAAATTTCCTTACTTTTTGTGCTATGTTTAGTTGTGATCAGTTCCTAAATGCTGTTCCACTGAAACACTAGTCACCTAGCCAGGGTTGCTTCCCAGATAATGTCCAGTGTAATACCTCTTTGAGTTGCACTTGAGATCCACATGCCATTTCAAGCTCACTCGAATACCCTTAAAAATTCTGCCCCAACTAAGTCTTTTGTACGATGGAAATCCTAATCTATATTGGGGAACTCAAAGCCATCCACTTCGACAACCGTATTGCTTTTACACCTTTCCACAATCTGACTACATATCTGTTCCTCTACATCCAGCCATCTATTGGGATACCTATTGAAAATCGCATGAGAGTGATTGCACCTTATTCTGGAGTTCTACCCATATTGCCTCAGTGGAGGCACCCTCCAGTGCATCCTCCGAGTGCTGATGTGACATTCTCCCACATTAATAATGCAATTTCTCTGCCTCTTTTACCTCCTTATCACATCTGAAATATCGGAATTCTGTAACATTGCTGTCCATCTCACATCCAAGATTCCATAATGGCCACAACATCAAAGTTCCAAGCATTGATCCAGGCTCATTGCTTTATCCATAAGACACCATCCATGGAAATACGAACATATTTCAACCCATCAGTTTCACCATATTCATTAATTTCTCCGCCTGCCCTTTCTTTAAGTCATACTGGTAATAAACTTTGCTTTCCCATCAGTCCAACCATTTGTTGACCTGCTCGTCTGGTTCCAACCCCTTTGCCACTCCAGTTTAAGCCCTTCTGAAGAGCCCTCTTGTACAGAACCCATCTGCCCTGGAAGAGCTCAATGATCCATATATCTGAAGCCCTCCCTTCTGCTCAATTCCTCAGCCACACATTCAGCTGCATTATCTTTCTCTTCCTTGCCCAACTAGCACATGGCAGAGGTAGTAATCCTGAGATCACAACTCTGGGCATCCATTTTTCAAAAGTACGACCTAATTCTCTTTGAAAGGAATTCATCTCCCTTCCTACCCATGTCATTGGTACCAATATCGATCACGATCTCATGCTGGTCACCCTCTCCTCTCAAAATGTCACTTGCTCCAAGACATTCTTGAACCTGGAACAAGGGAGGCCAGGTCTCTCTGGAGTGACCGTGGAATGAATGCCGTTTCACAATGCCTCGCCATCATTGAGCCCTACCACGCTGTTCCAACTTAGCCAGGTGTGATGCCATTGCCTTGGCTGCTCCTATTATTTTCCCCTGAGGGACCATCACGCCCAAAAGTATGTAAAATGGCATATTTGATCAAGACGAAGAAAGCCAGAGGATAGTCTTGCACTAACCTACCTGGCTCTCCCGCAATTACTGGCTGAACCTTTGGTGTGACCGCCTCCCTAAAATTACTGTCTATAACCCTATTAGCCGCTTGCTTCACAGATACTACTGATCCAGAGTATCTTCTGAATTTTTATTTCTAATTTACAGCATCCACAGTACTTTGCTTTCTATGAAATTTGAAATATAACCATCAACTTACACAGACTGAACCTGCCCTGCCCACACTCCCCATCCCTGTCTCAAAAATCATCAGTTAACAAACAGCTTACTAAAAAAAAAATGGCTTGATAATGTGAAGGTCACCGACAAATTATTATTTTTATCCCAATTGGCATCAAACTGAATTGTTTATTGGGCCATTTCGGGAATTAACTGGAAGTGAATCATAAAAGGCAACATGTTTTTCCACACTTTAGTATTCTCACAGTCACCATGAGTGATAAACATTTTATTCCAGATTTCATTACTTTAAGTTCAATTCCTTAGCTGCAGAGATGGGATACAAACTCATGTTTCTGAGGTCAATAGCCCAGGCCTCTGGATACATCCAGTAATTTAACAACTATGCTACCATGCCCATTTTTCATTTAATAAATGTGAGCAGTAGTCAAAACCCAAACATTTTTGTACACCTTACTACAAAGTACATACCCCAGTCCATCGAATGCTTTGTTTCTCTTTCACAAAACAAATTTTGGTCTCTTTAGCACGAAGCGGCGGAGTTGAAGAACGACTTGGTGAGGCACATGGTGATGCTATGGGTGTGGGGCGAAGGCTAGATCGCAAGATGGACTGAGGAGCAAAACTGGCAAAAGTGGGTTCTGATGCTGTAAATGCTCGTGCTCTCTAAAAAGGAAAAGGAATGTTTTCTTAGTTTACCACTGCACAGCAGATTTGATGATTACACTAAAAACAATTCCAGCAATATCACTGAAATACTGCTTCAAACAATATTAAGCAAACAACGTACAGTGATTCAACTTATTTGGGTGCCTGAGAATATATTCCTGTGTTGTTTTCTTCCTGGTGTGAATTTCAATAACGTAGACATATTAAGGACCAGCATAGCTCTGATGTTTTAGGATTTTTAAAAATACAAGAAATACAATATAATCCGTTCAAGAAACACCTGGAAGTTAATTTAAATACCTTCACCACAGGTGGTGTCTGCAAAAGCTTTAGTTCTGATGCCTTTGAAATGTATCCAAGTTGGCTAGTTTTGACAGCACTTGATTGTAATGGACTGGTTGTCATCCAAGAAGAATTAGTTTTAATTTGTTCACAACGAGGGGGATCTTCTTTCAACACTGTGTGGCTCTTTAGCTGACGCATAGAATCCAACAATCTAAATTAGGTAAATAATTATGTCAGAAATGCATTCTCTCTGAAAGTCAGTATGTCACACCATTAGTCCCCAACAACTGTCATAACAAGTTATCTGCAATGATAATTTCACCATTAACAATAATGGAATACGCTACATAATCAAAAAATGGTAATGGTTCTGGTCAGTGATGAAAAACCATTGCTTCTTCCCTTCACAAATGCAGCCCAAATAGCTGAAAAATGTCTGCATTTTCTTCAATTTCAGATCTCTAGGATCCAATGTGTAAGAAGGAACTGCAGATGCTGGTTTAAACTGAAGATAGACACAAAATGCTAGAGTAACTCAGCGGGACAGGCAGCATCTCTGGAGAGAAGAAAAGGGTGACGTTTCGGGTCGAGACCCTTTCAGACTGAAGAAGGGTATCGATCCGAAACATCACCCTTTCCTTCTCTCCAGATGCTGCCTGTCCCACTGAGTTACTCCAGTATTTTGTGTCTTTCTCTAGGATCCAATGTTTTTTGAAGACCTTCAGAACCAATATTCAAAATGATTAAACTTTTCAGAATCTAACATTGATATTTATCTCAAATACATCAATATTAAAGTAAGATGCATATTTTAGCAATGACTATACCGAATACATAATATGAAAAGCAATCAGTTGCTCAACTAAAAAAACGATATCTCTCCTTTTTGTTTTTCAATCACCAAAACAAGAAGGGTCTCGACCCGAAACGTCACCCATTCCTTCTCTCCAGAGATGCTGCCTGACCCGCTGAGTTACTCCAGCTTTTTGTGTCTACCTTCAAAATATTATTTTGTTTGCGATTGATGCTGCTCAAGAGGTTATTAAAAATTAAGCGGGTGAAACACTCTGGAAATAACCTATTGAAGGGAGCTGATGTAGCCGGGATATGCCCAATCACCAAAGCAAGTATCTGATTAAAAGCTTTCTTTTATTGCATATAACTGAAATAGTAATTGCTATTTTGATTTCTTTATCTTGGTGGATATGGCAGTGGGAAAAGAATCTTTGTGCCAATAAATGTGCTTTTCTTTCATTTAACATTTTAAGTTCATTTGTAGATTGATTAAATTCACAATTGGAAGTGAAATCTGATTAGCTGAGTCCATTCATATTAGACAGATTATATGAAAGTGCTCTCTGCAGCAACTCCACACTGATATGTTTCAGTATTCAACAGATGAAATCCACAGCAGCCTTGTACAAGATGCATGACATTTGGAAAAATAGACATTGTCCAAAGGAGGCTGTTATATTTGAAAAATTAATCAATTCTTAGAACATGGCAGTCAGCATTTAAGGTGCTACAATCTATGTTGTGAAAGGAGATGCACAATTATGGTAGAAATAAAAATCTGTGGTGTCAAAATTGGATATAGAGCTGCTGCTATGTGTTGGTTTCCCTTTGATTTTTGCGTGGTGAAGGTCAAGAGCTCGGTAGGTGTTGTTGAAAACTTAGCAAGTTGCTGCAGTCCATCTTATCAATGATACATAATGTGCAACAGAGCTAGTACTGGAGGAACTCGACACATAGGGCGGCGAACGGGTGTTAATCAAGCAGATTGCTTTGTGCTGAATGGCGTTGATCTTCTCATTGGAGCAATCCAGGCATGCAAATGATATTTCACCACATTCCTGTTATTCCATGTAAATTTGTTGAAAACTTTGAGTCAGGAGACATTACCCACTGCAGAACATCCAGCCTCCGATTGGTTCTAATTAAAATATGTGGCCAATCCAGTCAAGTTCCCAGTCAACAGTCCCCTTCAGGTTATTGAAAGTAGGTGATTATACAATTGTAATGCCACAGAAATTCACTGGGCATTACAAGAGTCTCAATAGTTGGGAAAAGTTATTCTCTCTTACTCAAGGACCAGGTTTTGCAGCACAGAGGAAACAATGTTTAGTGTGAAGAATTTCAATGAGATGCTAATTCATTCCTCTAAACACTGAAAAAAGTCTGAAGAAGAGTCTCGACCCAAAATGTCAACTATTCCTTCTCTCCAGAGATGCTGCCTGTGTTATTCCAGCTTTTTGTGTCTACCTTAAAAAAAACCACAGGCCTATTTTGCTTAACTTCGCTTCACATGGCAAATCCGCAGCCTTGGAACCGATCTCCTGTTTTGTCACTGCATTCCCTCTATGACAAATATCAACCAAACCACAATATTCCAGGCATGAGCTCACCAAGGCCTTGTACAAATGCTGCAAGACTTCTGTATTGCAGTATTCATATTTTCCCCTCTGAGTACTTGGAACAATTTTCCTCAAAGTCCTAAAATAGTTTTCAGCAGAAACAGATATATTCTGTGAAAAGTACATGTATACACAAAGTTAATGTTGCAATCGAAACTGGCATGAATTTAGTACAGGACAATAGGCCTGAGGTGCAGAGCAGCCTTCTGTTTTTTATTTGTATCTATAAGTAATAAAATAACCACATACTCTGCCCCTGGCCAAGATCTTATTTTAAAAGGGATCCAAAGAGCAAACTATGAGACAGAATACCAGCAAATCTATTAAAAAAAACAAATCAATACCTGGAAAGTTTTCTTGAGCTCGTATTGATTGGTGTCCCAACAAAAGCATCACACACTTCAGTAGACTTGAGAACCAGGTTAACTGAAGATTGTTCACTACACTTAGGGCTGAAATTTAAACAACAGAAAATAACCCATTAAATTTGAGCATGTTTTTCTAGTTAATATTTACAGATTATTGTCATCCCATCTGTGGTACACATCAAGTGCTATTCAAAAATGATTGCCATAAAAAAAAAGCAAGTAGTATCACAAAAGATAGCAAGTCTCAAACCATGCTTCAAAATATCCTCAAGACAACTGCTCTTCTCTAGCATTCTGCCAAATAAATGGCGACTTAATAGAGCATAAAAGATATCCTTATGATAATGAATTGGAGAATCTAAGGCTGTTGGTCTGGCCAACAAGCCAAGATTACTGCCTACAAAAACATAACATTACAAAGTTCATCAAATTACATGGTTATCTCACCCAACAATAAATTCAGTTTTTCTCCTCCAAAGCTAAACATTGGGTTACTTTCCATTCATTTGTATGCTTCAACAAAGTTCCTCAAGGGTTGGAGTGACCCAAATTTTTAGGTCATTACACCACATAAAATATCTCCTCAACTACACTAGTCAGGTTTGGCTTCTTTTTTTAAACTAAGTAATTTAAATGCTGTAAATATTATTACATTTTGTTTAAGGTTTAAGGAAGTTATAAATGATAAACTAAAACAATGGCTTAACTTCCTTGGTTACTATGTTTCTTCCTTAGTTACCTATATAATATTATGTTTTTAAATATTGATTTTTTACTTTCAAAAGATTCATCTTATCTCAGTTTCTATCCTAAATTGATGCAGGCACAAGACTTTATTTCACTTTTTATAAGTATTGAAACATTATCCAAAAAGGGTACTTTTCCATCCCACTTCTGCTCAATCTACATGGAATAATGGCTCTCATTAATTGATAAACACTACGGGGGGGGGGGGGATATTTGAGAAGCAATCATTACAGTAAGGGTACTCATTTCAGACGCAACAAAGCTGAAAGCAGAAGCCATTAATTTCTGGGAATGAAAGCCCTTAGTGGTGTATAAATAGAAGGCAGGCATCAGCAGATTGGCCGTTTTGCAGCAGCCATCTTTGCGAATTGCAGGTGGAGTGCTGTAAGTGAGGTTAAGTGCTGAGGCGTGGGCTTGACATGCTTTGGCAAGAAGACTGAGCCGAGGGAATAGGCAGGTCTTTTTAACCCCCTTTTGTTTTACCGCAGTTGGGGAAGCGAGTAGAATAGTGGTATGCCCCTCCTACAGGATGTGGGAGATTAGTGAATCTTTCAGTGTGCATGGTGACATCTGTCCAATTGCAGCTCCTGAGTGACCACATTAAGAAGCTGGAGCTGGTAGCCCTCAGGATCTTATGGAATGATGAGCGCATCATAGATAGGTGTTTAGTGACCACAAGGAAAGGTAAATGGGGTAGGCAGAAAGTATTGGATTCACTGTTTTAATAATTTTTCATGAATTCGATTCTACAGATATAATTAATTCACTTGACTTCCACCCCGGACTTGCATTCTAGCCTGTATGTTTATAAATTTCAGGCCGTTTCCTTGTTTTAAACACCATTGTATGGACACTCTGTTATATGAATAAGCTCAATAAATGTTATTAAATTCAAAATGACTAGTTTCTTCTCTCTCTCTCTCTACTTTTCGTAATTGTTCTTTCCTATCAGTTTAGATTTACACAATGCATTGTGCTTATAATGTCCTTTGGTCAGGATTATCAGTTAAGGGACATCTACAAAAGTTATGGAATAGGCATAGCAGGTAATTAATTCAAATGAGAACCAGTCTTCAGAAGGGAACGTTTCCACAAATCCTCCTCACAATAATCAAACACAATTGACTCTTGAGAATACAGAGAGCCAGTTTCAACATAGGAGGCATCCTAAGAGATTAGCTTTGGAAACTGATATGGCAAACAATACTTGATACTCCTGCGATGATATTCTATTACAATGAGGAATTCTCCGATATTTCAAAGCCACTGGTTAAATATCCATGTTAACTGGTCCAATTGAAACCCCCATGAGATCACGAAGGAATAAATTGGCAAGCTCCTATACCAACACAATGTTAAAGACATATTCCTGTCACTTAATTCCGAGTACAGGACTTGTCTGTTTTGTCAATTAATATTCAGAGAGCCACCCTCAAACATTTTAATAAAAGAGGTATATTTTGGGTATCTTGGGATTTGCCCCCAGAACCCTTTCAGACCAGCCACCAGTACTTGAAATATGGAATTCTGCAAAGTTACTGTCCCCACTGAAAATGTTAATGCAGTCAATTATAACACTGAAACTCTAATTAATCACTTATGTCACCTCTGTATTTGAAAGATATAAAACTGACCACGTGATGAATAAAGGACTGTTACATATACCCGTTTTACTTTTATGTAGCTTATTCACAGCCAAACAATATTTATTACAATACTATGAAGGCATAGTTACTATTGTGAGATTTTGTGCATTTTCTGACTAATAGACAAAATCCACCAATGGACATCTGCAAAACAGATCCTTTTTGTTGCCCAGGAAAGGCCTGCATACAAGTTTCTCACGACACATTACTTTTCCAAATATATCATGGTTATGCATGAAAGATACACACAAAAGAAAAACATCCTCAACAATACAGTAGACAAAGTGCACTCAGTAAAATCACTACAGTACCTATTGAAAGGAGATAGAGTTGCTCCTTGCATATTCTTTAGCCAGACTTCGTTAACCTTTGAAAGCACTGAATTGATGAATGTTGCACGAGTGGTCACACCTCCAGAAGTAGCTTGCCTGGCCACAGTGGATAATGGCTTGGGCCGCGTAACTGTTTGCAAAAATATATGAAATAAATCCATGGATACGTACAGTTTATTAGGCTATCATGCATGCACAAACATATCCAGTTCTGGTCAGACACTGAAGTCCTATACCTAATTTAAACAAGAACCATTAAGTTCGCACAAAACTAACTGATTGCAAAAAAGAACTTAAAATTTCAATGTTATCATTTTTCGAGTCTTCAAAAGTATTTTCAAGATGGAAAGACATTAAACAGCAGGGAAAAGAGAACCCGGACATTTTTTTTTCAATGAAATTATACCAGTGGCATTAGGGAACATCGGAACTAATTATTTCACAAGCAGTTCCTTATGTAGGTAGATACCAAGAAGTGAAAGACAATAAAAAACACAATAATAATTGATGTTACAGGTCAGTATTTTCCCTCTGAGTGCATTACAGAAGGTATGGTTAACAATCTTCTTCAGATGTATCCAATTTGTGGAAACATTTGGTGCAGATTTCAAAATTTGGAGCAAATTCTTAAGTATCAACTTACCTTCACGTAATGTTGCAAAATGATGGTATGGTTTTATGCGTTCAGTTGCGAGCTTTCTTTGTACAGTTGGAAGTACTTTTCCATACTGTTCAAGGATGGAATTCCTAGCAGCTGTTCTCTCTCGAATTTGAGGATCTTGGTCATTCTGATAAAACATTGATATATATTTGTCACTTTCCTTTTTCTCCCTCATACACACGTCTTGATGTACATTTATTTCATTCTTCAGAACTAAACCCTTTCTATTGAACACTGAGGACTGTGTTATACAATTCACGATCTATTGAAATATCAATCTCTGCTCTGAAGTGGGGGAGGGATGGAGAGAGGGAAAGCAAGGGTTACTTGAAGTTAGAGAACCCTTGCTTTCCCTCTCTCTCCATCCCTCCCCCCTTCCCAGTTCACCAACCAGTCTGACTGTCCTCGTTTGCATTTTATCTGTTTGCTTTGTTGTTACCTTCTGGTAGCTAACAATGATCTATTCTACATTCCCCTTGAGCTTCATCCCCTTTGTCTCATTTTCATACTTCCTCATCTCTGTATCTCCCTCTCCCCTGACTCAGTCTGAATGATCTTCACCCATTCCTCCTATCCAGAGATGCTGCCTGTCCCACTGAGTTACTCCTGCATTTTGTCTATCGTCGGTTTAAACCAGCATCTGCAGTTCCTTCCTACACATTTATGCTGCTTATGACACATTTCCATATTCTGCAGCATCCAAACCACTGTGACCAATCTGAGCATCTTTAATTTTATGGTAATTGACTCAATATATAATTCGACCACGTCAATAACCCAGTAACAGAAAAATGTGCAAGGCGGCGAACAATTCTTACACAAACCCCATCACATAAAAAGGCCGTTGGATGGCACAGTCATACGAAAGTTTTCTCGTTCATTTCTTTTTAAAGCCTACTGCTTCTTCATTGTCATCCGATATTATCATATTACATTCAACTTCTAACAAATGGAAGCAAGATGCAATTCCACTATAGATTCATGAAGTTATATTAGACCACCCCATAAATGGACCTGGTAAAATTCAGCTGCCCACAATTAAAAAACAAATATAGACGTTTTTAACTCACCAAACTCATTTTTAGTGACTGATGAAGTTGCAAGGCAGGTACATAATTGGCACGTTGAAGGTGATGTACGAGGAGAAATTCTTGGTTTTGAAGATTTCCACTGTTTTTCAAAAACTTTTCCAAACAGTCCTGTGAATAGATTTAGATTAGTTTATGATCATATTATCCAGGGTGTAATCAAATTCCTTGTTCACATGAAGTAGAGTTTGTTAAACAATGATTAGGCCACATTTGGAGTATCGTGTGCAGTTCATAATGGGAAGGATGTGGAGGCTTTGGAGAGCCTGTGGAAGTGGTTTACCAGGATGCTGTCTGGATTAGAGGGTATTAGTTATCAAGAATGATTGGACAACCTTGGATTGTTTTTTTCCCCCTGAGCATTGGAGGCTGAGGGGAGAAATTTATAAAATTACTAGACCAAGTGGACCCGTTGGGCCCAAACCTCTCCTGCATTGGTGCATCACCCTCTCCTCCTCCCCCCTCACTTGCCCTCCCCTTCCCCCCCTCAACCCCCCCCCCCCTTATCCTCCCTCCCTAGGAGATAGATTTAAACTTTAAAATGTGAATAACTTTAAAAATATAATACCGATTTCAATGAAACTTCTTCCATTAGCACCAAAGGTACGACGGTGAGTAAGGTGGGCCTAAAATTGTACCGTTTTGGCTGTGGTTCAGGAACAAACAAACAAACAAGAGTTTTAGTATATAGATAGATAAGAGGCATAGATAGGGTAGAAAGTGAGAATCGTTTCCCTAGGCTAGAAATGTCAAATACCAGAAGGCAAAGCTTTGAGTTTAGAGGGAGAAAAAAATTAAAGGAGATATACAGGGGAAGTTTTAAAAAAAATAGTTGTTTTCACACACACGGAGAACGGTAGGTGGAAGCAGAGTGGTGTTTGAGAGACTTTTAGGCAGGCACATCAATATGTAGGAAATGGAGAAATATTGACCAAGTACAGGCAGACGGGATTAGTTCAATTTGGCGTCATGTTCAGCACAGACAACATGGCTGAAAGTCCTGTTCCTGTGCTGTCCTGTTCCATGTTTATGTAATGGCAGTTTCTATACCATCTCGAAATCCCACTTCAATAGCCATTACTTCTCGGGGATGAAATGTAGTTATAACTTACGCACCCTGATATGACAAAACAAATCTTCCAAACTCCTTTTCTTCATTAATTGGTTTTATTAAAGTAGCACAAATCATAGAGTAATAAATCAGTTCCCGTACTTTATCAATTTTCTTCTTCAAACAATATCTAGAAATTCTTGCAGTTATTACCGTATGGTTCTTACAAATATAGCTGGTGCGAGCGCATGATACGAGCGCGTGGTAAAGAACTGTATGCTCACCATCCTCCGAGTCTAAACTGACCCACAACCTCTGTCGACACACACTAGCCTCCTCCCATCTAGACACTCCCAATTACGCATTAAGTCACACCCACAAGCAGGCAAAAAAGACATAAACTAGAAATATTAAAACATAGCCATAACACAATGACAATAACTGAATTAAGCATAAATGGCTCCTACATGATAAATACAACAATAAACATGATGGTGCAATACAATAGAATGGTGCAAGATCAGTCATAAGAGTGTTGAAACAGGCCCAACTTGTCCACACCGACCAACACATTCCATACACAATAGTCCCACCTGCCTGCATTTGGCCCATATTACACTAAACCTATTCTATCCATGTACCAGTCTAAATGTTTCTTAAAATGTTGAAATTGTACCTGCCTCAACTACCTCCCCCGGCAGCTTGTTCCATACACCCACCACTCCTTGTGTAAAAGAGTTACCCCTTAGGTTCCTATTAAATCTTTAGACCTTAAACCTATGTCTTGTGGTTCTCGATTCCCCTACTGTGGGTAAGAGTCTCGGTGCATTTATCTGATCTACTCCTCTCATGATTTAGTACACCTCTATAAGATCACCCCTTGTCTTTCTGCGCTTCAAGGAATAGAGTCCTAGCCAGCTCAACCTCTCTATAGCTCAGGCCCTCGAGTCCTGGCAACATCCTCATAAATGTTCTTTGCACATTTTCCAACTTGACATCTTTCCTATAACATGATGCCCAAAATTGAGCATAATACTCTAAATGTGGCCCCACCAACGTCTTCTATAATTGCAACAAGACCTCCCAACTTCCATACTCAAAACTCTGACTGATGAAAGATTGTAGTGCAAAAATTAATTTGGTCAGGAATTGGATAGCAATGGTTCTCAAGTCTGATGTCCATACTTTCAAACTTCTATCTTCATCCAGAAGGTAGAAAAAAATGACAGGCAATATTACCAGTCTTTCTGCTGCAATACAACGTGAAGATGGACTGGATGGAAGTGATGAGCCTATGATGAACTGGGCTGTGTTCATATCATATCATATATATACAGCCGGAAACAGGCCTTTTCGGCCCTCCAAGTCCGTGCCGCCCAGTGATCCCCGCACATTAACATTATCCTACACCCACTAGGGACAATTTTTTTTTTTTAATCATTTACCCAGCCAATTAACCTACATACCTGTACGTCTTTGGAGTGTGGGAGGAAACCGAAGATCTCGGAGAAAACCCACGCAGGTCACTCTCTGCTGGTTGAGGTAATTAAGAATAGAGTAGTTGCCACTTCAGGCTAAGGTGCATCCTGCCAGAATGCATTTTATAACTCATCCTTAGAAATCAAGAAAACCTTTGTGGACATGCTTCATTTTCTCAGACACTTTAGAAAATAAATGGTCTATCTTGATGCGAATTCTTGATCATCACATCAGCGTGAAGGGACCAGGTTAGGTTACTGGTGATTTGGATACCTAGGAACTTGAAACTGTTGACTAAATCTACAGCAGCTCTGCTGACGAGGACAATATTGTGTTTACCCCCTCACTTCCTTCATTCAGCAACCAACTTTTTTTGTCTAGTTTTTGTACTTGGCCATACAGTCAAGGGTATACAGGGAGTAGAATGAGCACATAATCCCAAGGAATATCAGTGTTGTGTTACCACCTGCATGGGACAAGAAAGACATTGATGGTATTTGGGGAATACATTCAGAAGTTAACCTGATTGAAATCACAGGGCATCAAGGTTTGTTGTCTCAAGAGGTGGTGACAAATTTGTAACTACACCAAATTGATTGGTAGTTTATGTACTGTTAGCTGACATTACTCATCACGGCAGCTGGAATTACAAAGAAACAGAAAATATAAGTAGAGACAGACCATTTAGCCCTTTGAGTCTGTTCCACCATTCTTTGCAAGGTCCCTTTTGGTAGGCTGATTCAGAAGATTAGCATAGGATCGATGGTGGCTTGGATTCAGAAATGGCTTACCCATAGAAGACACAGGGTGGAAGGGTATTATCCTAGCTGGAGGTCTGTGATGTTTTACAGGGATTAATGCTGCGACTTCAGTTGTTTGATGTATACGAGACAATTAGTAAGTTTGTAGATTACACCAAAATTGGTGCAATTGCGGGCAGTGAAGAAGGTTGTCAAAGGATACAGTAGAATGTAGATCAGTTGCAGATGTGGGTGGAGAAATGGCTGATGGTGTTTAATCCAGGCAAGTTGAGGTGTTGCACTTTGCAAGGTCAAATGTGAGGGGAAAGTATGTTGTCAATGGCAAGCCCCTTAACAGCACTGATGTATAAAGGGATCTTGGTGTCCAAGTCTATAGCTCCCTAAAATACGTAGACAGCGCAAAAGAAAGTGCATGGTACGCTTGACTTCATTGGTCGGAGCATAGAATATACAAGTCAGGAAGTCATGTTGCGGCTTTATAAAATTTTGAGTAGCCCTTATTTGGAATAGTGTGTGCGCAGCTCTGGTTGCCCAATTTGAGGAAGGATATGAAGGCTTTGGAGAGAGTGGAGAATAGGTTTAATGCTGCCTGAATCAAATAGTATTAGCTACAAGGCGAGGTTGGATGGCTTAGACAGTCCTCCCAACATTTGATTTTACAAATTCAGAATTTTGATGTCCAAAATTCAGAATTTTACATATAAATTCATAATATGGCGCGTAATGCAACTTTTCAGCAAAATAAAGTATGCACGCCAAATGCGCGCACGTGTTGCGCTACATTCACGTGTGAAAAACAACTATTATTTCCAACAGTCTGTAGTTCTTGGACTACATGTACAATGTTAGGCCTATCATGAGTATATTCCACTATTATAGAAAGGTTATTGAACAGAAATACCTTTTACAACAAAGAAAAAATTGTTTTGTTTTGCTTTTTCTATTTTGCTTTTTCCTTACACATCCCCATTCGCTTGGTATTGAATAAAAGAACAAATAGTCATAAAATGTATGACTAAGTTATGAAGAAAGAGTTTCATTTTAAAAACGACACATACCTAATTTAATTGAAGATATACTTGCTCCAGTGGTCTTCAACAGCAAATCACAACGGTCCATGTCCCCCCCAACCCTACTTCCCAACCCTACTTCCCAACCCTACTTCCCCCCCCATCGCTCCCCCCTACTCTCTCCACCCCTCCCCTCCACCCTTTCCACCCAAATCCACTCCCCCACCCCTTCTCCCCCAGTCCCCTCCCACCCCCACTCTCCTCCTCCCTTCCTCCACCTCCCCGACCCCCACACCCTCCTCCCACTCCACTGCCCCCCTCCCCCGCACATCAACCCCCACCCCACCCCCCATCCCCTCTCAACATCAACGGGCCCCACGCTCCGCAGCGAGGCTAGGCCAGCGGTGAGGCCGGGCGAGTGGCGAGGCCAGGCCAGCGGCGAGGCAAGGCCAGGGACAAGGCGAGGCTGGGCGAGCGCCGAGGTGAGGCGAGGCTAGCGGCGAGGCCGGGCCAGCGGCGAGGATAGGCAAGGCCGGACTAGTGGCGAGGCGGATTCCAGCGGCGAGGCATGTGTTTTGCGGAAAAATGTGAGGCAAAATCAGGATGGCGGGAATGAAATAAGAAAGCGGAAACCTTTCATCAAATTCGGAAGGGTTGGGAGGTCTGCTTAAAGTATTTTCTCTGGAGCGTTGGAAACAGGGGGGGAGCCTGGTAGAAGCTCCATAAAATTAAGAGAGACAAAGAGAGTGGACAGTCAGAACCTTTCTCCCAGTGTAGAATTGTCCAATATTGGAAGGCCTAGATTTACGATCATAAGTTGGCAGTTTAAAGGTAATGTACAGGGCGAGTTTTTATTTTATACAGAGACTGATGGATGCCTGGAACCCACTGCTAAGGGTGATGGTGGAAGCAGTGCTTGAAGTGCTTGAAAGACCTTTAGATAGGCACATGAATATGCAAAGAATGGAGGGACATAGATCATGTGCAGGCAGAGGGACTATCTTAATTTGGCCCCATGTTCAGCACAGACATAATGGCTTGAAGGACTTGTTTCTATGTTAGACTGTTCAACATTATCATGATTGGTCCACAATCTCAATACCATATTTTTTTCTCTTTTCCCTTACCTCATCATGCCATTTGTATCCAGAAAGCTATCTGGCTCCTTAAATATATTTAGCTGACAAACTGAAATGGCTCATATCCTTTACTCTTAAGACTATGAATCGCTCATTCTACACATCCGAGTTTGAAAAACATTCTCTCCACATCCACTCTGTGCAGCCCGATCAAAAAGTAAATTGTTTTAGGTGAGATTCCTTTTGCATTCTTCTGAGCTCTTATGAAAATAGGTCTAGTCAACCCATTCTCCTCATATAACCGTTTTGCCATCCCAGGAACGTGTTTGATAAACCTCTGGTGCACTCTAATTACAGCAAGTGTCCTCTTTCGTAAGGAGACCAAAAATGAACACTGTATTTCAGGTCAGTCTCACTGAAGTTTTGTATAATTGTGGAAAGACATACTTGCTTCTGTACACAATAAACAATTGATTAACTTGGGCATTTAGACCTAGGGAGGCAGCACAATTTCTGCTCCTGACTGTTCTATCACAAAGAACTAGTATTTAAGTGGGATGGTGAATACAATCTACCAAATCTAGTAATGAGACTTCATGACACTAGAGGGCAAAGTTGCCCAAGTAATAAACTATATATTTTGAAGAATACCGTTTTAAACAGAAAGAGGATTACTGTTTTTAAAAAGTGAAGTAACCATCCTTTTGAAATTACATAAAGAAATAATCTCCATCTTCCTAACCAATGGTTTCTTAGAAATTAACTTATCTTACCTGTTCAGTTCCAGTAAAAGGCAGTTTAAAAAGCTCCTCCATCAGTCCATTTTCCTGACATAACTCATACATATGCCTTAACAGGTCCTCCACATTTATCCTGTTAGCATTTAGCCGAAGTAGATGCCAAGCCTCCACCATCGAACTGAAAATAGAATAGAATAGTTCCTTTATTGTCATTGTAACATGAGCCATGTACAACGAAATTGTAAAATGTCAGCCAGTCAGTGCACCATTCAAACATTTCTAAAAGCTAACGATACATACAAGGTAAAATATTTTAAAAAAGATAAACAACTAAAATAAATATCATGAAAATAGCACGCATAAACACCCAACCCTACATCCTTCTGTCGATTTCACAGTCTCTTATTATGTATCGCCCCTGCGTTCCTTGGCGGCTACATTTAGTGCCTTTATAGCAGTGGGGTAAAAACTATTTTTAAGTCTGTTTGTCCTTGTCCTTGTAGATCTGTACCGTCTGCCTGACGGTAACAGTTCAAACAGGGAGTGTCCGGGGTGGGAAATGTCCTTTATAATACTCTGGGATTTTTTGATGCAGCGGGAACTGTGTAAGTCCTCCAAGGTAAGTAGAGGGCAGCCGACAATCCTCTGGGCGTTGTCAATGGCCCTCTGGAGCGCTTTCCTCTGAGCCGCTGTGCAGCTGGTGTACCATACGCATACACAGTATGTTAGGATGCTCTCAATGTAGCACCGATAAAAGGACAACAGCAGTCTCTGAGTGATGTTATTCTTCCTGAGCACCCTCAGGAAGTGCAGTCTCTGCTGGACCTTTTTCAGCAGCGCAGAGGTGTTCACGCTCCACGTCAGGTCCTCCTCAATATGGATTCCCAGGAAGCGGAAATCCGCCACCCTCTCCACACAGTCCCCTCTGATAGTTAATGGTACCATGTCCGTTTTATTCTTTCTGAAGTCTATTATTATTTCCTTTGTCTTTAAGGTGTTGAGGAGCAGGTTATTTTCTCCACACCACAAAATCACAAAATACAAATAAAATCATAAATTTCTTATACTTTCATGTATTTATTTAGCTTTAATATTAGATTTTATTAATATTAGACAGTTAAACTTAATTAGTAATGATCTATTTTTCATAACCTGTTCAACAAAAGGTAAATAACATCAAAAAAAGCCAAGTTACAAAGATTTCCTTTGAAACACAATAACAGGAGTAGGCTATTCTGCAGCCTCTCCCCACCAACCGTTCTGCATTCAGTGCCTAACCCCATTCATTTGTCTTGAATCCAGAGTACTTTGGCATCATTAAAAGTTGTTTAAAAAAAAAATTACCTGCCAGGTTATTTGCATTCTATGTTTCCTCTTTTACCTTAACTACCTACTCTAATTTTAAGATCCTACCCACTTGTTCTGGACTCCTTCCAACTTACTTACTTCTGTTGTTGGCCATTATTTAAAAGATGTATTTGCTACAGAGAATACAGTAGAAGCAGAGAGCTGTAATGGTATGGCGAGAGAAAATTGATAACTTTAGATCATGTCAGTTAGCCTAGCACGAGTGGCAGTGAAAATACAACAATCTATTGTGCTAACAGAGAACTGAAAACAATAACAGCTGTGGGTATGGATTTCTGAAAAGGGGAATTAATTTTGCCAAATAACTCAATCATTTTAAAGTTTGTAGTAGCTTAATAGAAAAGAAACCGACGGATGTGGTGTATTTAGATTTTCAGCCTTCAAAAATTGCAGTGCATGAAATGACTGAACAAAAAACACACGCACTGGGGCATGGATTGAGGATTGAAAAATGGACAGAAATAAGTAGGATCGTTAGGATCAATAATAGAATCATTCATGCATAGGGAGGCTGTGACTTGGGGGATGTCACAGGATGGGAGCATCAGCTGTTAATAAACTAAATCAATTATTTGAATGAGACCAATCTAAGATATCCAAGTCTGCTGATGATACAACGCAGGGTGGCAGTATGGCAGTATGGTTTGAGAGGATGCAGCCAGGTTGAAATGGGGAAAAAACATACAAGAACATGACAGAGGGAAAATTACATGGAGAAGTAAGATCATCCACTTTGAGAAAATAGAAAGGCAGATTTTTTAAAAACAAAGTAGTGAGAGATTAGCAGAGGACAAGGCTAGTCTTGTCCATTAATCAGAGAAGTTTAATGAACAAGTTCAGCAAGCAATCAGGAAGGCAAATTATGTATTGATCTTTTTATGAAAGAGTATTCAAGTGTAGGTATCAGTATATTTTAGTCACATATACAGAGATACAGTGAAAAATGTTGTTTGTGTGCTATCCATTCGAAGCATAAAGATATTTTAATACAGTATTACAAAGCTTTAACAAAACTGGACATAAAATTATGTAGAGCTGGTTTTACTGTTTAAGGAGGAATATATAAGAGATGGTTTCCAAGATTAATTCTGGGGATTTGGGAGGAGAGAGGTTTCACTCAGACCAATCAGAGCCAGCCTTCATCTGCACATAAACCAAAGAGCTGAATATCTGCACTTGGTTTCAAGACAGCATTTGACCAAATGTGCCCTGGTAAAACTGGTTTTGATTGATTGACATAAAATGGAAAAGATTCTGTTGGCTGTAGTTGTACCTTGCACAAATGAAGATAGTTGTAGCTGTTGGAGATTAATCATCACCAGCATTTCTCAAGAAGCTCAACACCATACAGGACAAAATAGCCAGTTTGATTGGCATGCCATCCACCATTTAACTCATTCCCAACACAAATAGTGCAATGTAACTTAAATGTTTATATTTACAAAAGCACCAGTTACTCACACTATTCAGATAACACCTCCCAAGCCTGCAACGTTTACCACCAAAGGTCAAGAGCAGCAGATGCTTGAAAACACCCTGCAAGTGGCACATCAGTCAGACCTGGAAATATACTGCCAGTTCTCCATCATAACATTGTATATCCTGGAATACTCTCCCCAACAGCATCTTCACCAGAAAGACTGCAGTTGTTTGTTGAAGGCTCACCAACTCCTTCAAGGATCAGTAGTAAATGCTCAACTTGCCAGCAATGCCCTGTTCCCAAACATGAATTTCTAAAAATTCTTCATTCAAGCATTCCGAATTCTTAGAATTTTCTACTGAAGGTCTCTAGAGTCTCAGTCACCATGAATGTTCAGACTGTATTTAAAGAATCAAGGGATATAGTGGTTAGCTTGGGAAAAGGCACCAAGGAAAAAGATCAGCTTTGATCTTAATGAATGGTGGAAGAGTTGAGGGGCCACTGCTGTTCAGACACAATGGAAATGTTAGCTGCTGCATTTTTTTTTTAAATCTGCTTTTAATAAGCACCTGCTAACTAAAATAAAGCTACAAGATAACTAATGTTGGGAACTTTGGCGAGGAAACTCCTCTTGAAAGCAGTTTATAGAAAAAGATAAGAATGCAGAAATGTTATTTTGAAATGGGCAGGTCCAGTTATACAATTTGTGAGTAAAATACCTCTTGGAGTTGAATAACCTTCAGAGAGGAATAGGTAGAGGAAACGTAGAGAAGCACAGGACTGGAACCAGCCGTTCAGCCCACAATGTCCATGCCAAACATGTTAAGTTAAACTAATCTCCTCTGCCTGCAAGTGATCTACATCCTTCCATTCTCTGTTCAAGTCATTTTGTCTCTGTATATAACTTGAGGAAAGTTTATGTTTGCATTGTTGTCAAAATTACTAATAACAGAACTGCATATATAAGTAAATCTACAACTAGTGAGCTAATAAAGGGATTTCATTGCCAATGGAAAACAAGCTATGATAATAAACTGCTGTTAATTCAGTTACCTGTTAAACAGCAGGACAGTGAGGTGAAGTTTAACCTCACTGCTACTAGTCATTGAAGGTTTTATTGCCTGCATGTATCGAAGAGCCTTCCTGTACTCTCCTTGGCACATCAAAGCCTGAATGATCCGGACATGCTGCCATGAAGATAGTGATCTGCTGGTAGCTGGATGCAAAATACGATCTAAGCCATTCTTAGAAAATAAGGAATAAAAAGAGAAAATCAAAATGTAATATTTTCCAACCAAAGATCACAACAGCAACATTGAATTTAGTCAGTAGACCTAACACTTTGTGATTGTTCCTGGTTCATAATATACTAGGAACCGATCCGATTCACCTAATGTAGAACAGTGCATCACAGGAACAGGCCCTTCAGCATACAATGGCTGGGACAAATATGATGCAAGTTAAACTACTCTACAGAACAGTATAGTGCGGTTGCAGGGGAAAGTGCCCGGGGATGGGGTGGTTTGGGAAGGAAGGGACGAGTGGACCAGGGAGTTATGGAGGGAGCGGTCTCTGCGGAACGCAGAAAGGGGAGGGGAGATGCAACACCTGTCCCTTTACCTCCCCCCTCAACTCCATCCAAGGACCCAAACAGTCTTTCCAGGTGAGACAGTGGTTCACCTGCACCTCCTCCAAACCTCATCTATTGCATCCGCTGCTCTAGATGTCAACTTCTTTACATCGGCGAAACCAAACGCAGGCTCAGCGATCGTTTCGCTCAACACCATTGCTCAGTCCGCCTTAACCAACCTGATCTCCCGGTGGCTGAGCAGTTCAACTACCCCTCCCACTCCCAGTCTGACCTTTCTGTCATGGGCCTCCTCCAGTGCCATAGTGGGGCCCACTGGAAATTGGAGGAACAGCACCTCATATTTTGCTTGGGCAGCCTGCAGCCCAGCAGTATGAACATTGACTTCACCAACTTTAGATAGTTCCTCTGCCCCTCTCTTCCCTTCCCCCTTCCCAGTTCTCCCTCTATCTTCCTGTCTCCACCTATATCCTTCCTTTGTCCTGCCCCCCTGACATCAGTCTGAAGAAGGGTCTCGACCCGAAACGTCACCCATTCCTTCTCTTCTGAGATGCAGCCTGACCTGCTGAGTTACTCCAACATTTCAGAATAAGAAGGATCTATTTTTAGAAAGATTAGTAGAATTTCTTTAGCCTGAAGGTGGTGAATCTATGAAATTCATTGCCACAGACGGCTGTGGAGACCAAGTCATTGACATGGTATTTTTAAAGCGGAGTGTAACAAGTTCTTGGGCAGTAAAGGGATCAATGGTTACGAGAAGACAGCAGGAGAATGGGGTTGAGAGGGAAAGATAGATCAGCCATGATTAAATGGAGTAGACTCGATGGGCTGAATGCCCTAATTCTGCTCCTACGACATGAATTTATGGGACAAATAAAATAATGAGGGTATTAGATAGGATGAATGCACACACTCTTTTACCCAGGGTAACAGTATCAAGAACTAGAGGGCATAGGTTTAAGACATTAGGGGAAAGATTTAATAGGAACCCGAGTGACAACCTCTTCACACAGAGGGTAGTGGGTATTTGGAACAAGCTGCCAGAGAAAGTAGTTGAGGTAGCTACAATAACAACATTTAACAGACATTGCGACATACATGGATGGGAAAGGTTTAGAGGGATATGGATCAAAACAGGCAAATAGGACTAGCTTAGATGGGACAACTTGGTCAGCATGTGTGATTTGGGCTGAAGGACCTGTTTTCATTGCTGTTACTATCTACAATTACCTAGACTGTCTACTTAACTGTCTACAATCCCATGTTTTCTTTAATTCACCTCATATTTCCTTGATATTCGTTCCATTTTCTGTTTTTATTTTTTAATACCTTTCTTAATTTATAACATATCAAATGGTTTGAAGCAGAGACTAGTGCTGTGCAATACAATTGGATATAATTTGCCTAATGATCATATTGGAATTCAACAGCTACTAAAGCTGTTACTTTCTACGTTGGTCCAAGCACAAGTCGGTCCAGGGAATACCTGATTGTCCTACTGTGTGACTGGTTCTAGACTACCTAATATTGTCCATCTATTGGTTCCACATATCAGTGAGAATCCCCATTCTCACTTCAACAGCACAGTCTCAGAATTTGTGGGGAAATGGCATCTATGATATCCATTAACTTATGAAAGTAGTCCCTGAACCTCAGCAGTACAGCACCAGACTGTGGCAAAGCCTACCATTTTATAAACAGCATTGAGTGGTCAAAAAGAGGCCCAGCCAACAAGAGCTAAAAAGTAAAACAATATCAAATCAGCGAAGCCAATTATCAATGTCACAAAAAAAAAAGAATAGGACTTTTAATTGCTACCTGAGAGCCAGCAGGAAACCCAATGAATGGGCCAAATCATCATCTTTTGTCTCATTTTAAAATATTGAAATATTGAATTTTTTGAAATATTTATAATATCCAATTAGGGAGAATTCCTGGTTGAGAGAGAAACCCTTAATGAAGGCCAATTGTTAAAAATGGCATTCACACTGGACTCTATTAGGAATCAAATATTGCAGCACATTCAAAGAACTCTTGGCAGACCTGTCAGTAAGTTTGGATTCTAGGTTCATGTGTGTATTTACAAGAACCCCCAAACCCCTGGCACTCCTACCGTGAAATGCTGGTATGCACATACAAATAAAATCAGACTCATTATTTTTGACGCAACTTCTTTGAGTCTTTTCTTCAAATATCCTATACGCATTCTGTGCATATTCATTTTCATTGTGGGGTTGCCCAAAGCTTTAGCTGGTCTGTGACACAATGGCAGAACTTAAATAAACCAAACATCCTTCTTTCAGAATCTACCTCATGATGTCATTATTTCATCTTTCTTCACAGCACATTAATCACCGATAACTATATGCATTTGAATCCTAACAAAAGGGTTTGTACTTTGATCACCATTGTCTTAATTTGTGAAGAAGGCATTCAAGATATCCAACTTCTGAATAAAGTTAAAATAAATAAAAAAGTCTCTCAGACTATGTCACCCACTACTTATCACCTGATGAACTAGGATGGTTAGTACAGGTGGCTTTTAAAAGTCTGAACTCTCTTAAACAGTTTTAAAAGTAAATAACTTCCAGTACCATCTTTCTATCTCTCTTATAATTTCAAAAGAGAAAAATATCAAACATCAACTGAAACTAAAACAGAATTACTGGTGTCACTTACCTCATGATCATTGT
Source organism: Rhinoraja longicauda (assembly GCF_053455715.1). NCBI lineage: Eukaryota > Metazoa > Chordata > Chondrichthyes > Rajiformes > Arhynchobatidae > Rhinoraja > Rhinoraja longicauda. The sequence continues at coordinate 44,558,467 of NC_135961.1, read as the reverse complement.
GATCCAAAAGCCAAAATCCTTGGATGAGGTTCACCAGCCCCACAGGTATGGCAAAAGCTGGTGGGAAGGATTCAATCGAAGATTCATTCTTATTAGGAGCAGATGAAAGCACATCCAACAGAAGGTAAATAGCCTTAAAATGGGGAAGTCAAGGTTCCAAAACACTACACAATGACCCAAAACCAATTATTCAGGCAATAAATAAAGTGTACGAGAATATAGTTTACTCATGATTTTCAACATTTTCTTCAGAAAGGACTGGTGGGGAGAAACATAATTCCAGCTTCATGAGGTAAGATATATGCATTGGCAAGCAATAATTGAAACAAGAACATATTAACTTTAAAGTTGCTAGAAAAACTTTATGTGGTTTCTTCCACACTAGCAAGCTGGTAATCCCATTTTGACAATTATTTTCAAAAAAATTTGAATACTATATATATTTTCCTCATCAGATTGGATATAGATTACCAGCACCTTCGATTATCTATAGCATCCGTTTCTTACTTGAGACAAACTTGATATTATACAACCTCAATTCAGTTGGTTCAACTACTTCACTACTTGCAAGTTAGTGCTGTACTGAATTAACATTAGATACACTGAACAACATCTCACTTAATGCAGAAATTACTTGCAGAATCAGTGGAGCAGAAAGGCAACACACATATATATATATATTATATATATATATATTAAAATATATATATATTTTGAAGGATACAATGGCATGTTTTGTCGTCTCATCTACATTCTCCAGTAAATATACATCAAGAAGTGCCTATTAATTTAAACAAATAGGTTTAATATTTGCAACATTTCTAATGAACTCAATTCACCATTCATAAATTATAATCCTATATGAATTATAACCTTACATGAAGCGTTGATGGTGGATATTTTCCTGTTCCTCCTTCATCCTTCTTCCACAATTGTTCTATGTTATCCCCAGTCTCTGATACCATCCCATCAATTAACAGGCAGTCTGAACACCATTTGCCCCTGGATAAAGCAAAGTTAATTTAGAAATGTTAAATGTTTAGAAATGTTATTCAAAATTACCATTGCTGATTTTAAAAAAAATCAAAATCACCATTTTCTCAAAAAAGAAAATTTCCACAGAAAACAAAGGCTCAAGATTTCAAAAACAGAATTTATTAAGCACCAGATAAAATCCAACTAGTTATTCAGAAATTCTGAGGATCATGGTGATCCACATGTAATTTAGGAAAAAAAAATTAGAAACATACTTCGACAAACGCTCCAGCTTGTGTCGTCTGTTGGTATAATAGTTTTGTATTACTGGATAATTGTAGATGGGCCTGGATAATTGCAATAGATCAGCATCATCTAAGGGAAAGGAAAATGGCAATTTAATAAACCACACAGGCTGACCAAGCATAGCAGTAAAAAAAGTTATTTTGATTTAATTGAAAAGCATTTTTCTAAAATATCCTTACCTGAACCCTCAGGAAGTAGACCGGCTCGACAGAACCATAACACAATCTGAGCATATTGTGAAAGCAGAGTGCCAACAATACGTTTGTTCATTAAGTCAACCAGTCCTGTATGAAAGATACTTCGTATTAGTATGCTGAACATAAAACGTACATAGGTTGAGCGTGATTTGTCATTAATATAAAAAAGGGTCCAAAGCTAAATATTTAGATAGCATCCACCCATTTCAGTGCAAATATGAGCAAATCAGAGGTTAAAATAGCTGAAAAAGCTGCCCCAAAATGCTCTTTTTTTTTTATTGTTGTCACATAAAAACAGAAAGTATTTGGTGTTTAAATGTTAGTATGATTAAGGAAATGTAATTAACATGGGGTTTCAAATATTTCTATGCACAAAATAAAACTTCATGTTAGTAACAATACAAAGGAATGGCAATTGTAATAGTTAAAAACACACCTCGCTCAGTCATCTCCTGGGCCTCTGTAAGGAAACAGCTAACAATGGTGGTGAGGTTGCTAAGTAACATCTGACAGTGCTGTAGAGACTGGAGTGTGTGTGAGTCAACGAAGTGACACGATCCATCAAAAAGTGGAATACCTAGTGGTTAAAGGACAAGGTGAGACAATCTAGTGTTAAGAATAAGGCAATCTTCAAAACAACCTTGAACAGCTTCCAGAATTTAATTCTCACTGGAAGACATACAATACTTGTATTAGTCAGCATTCTAAATTATAAAAGTTGTGCGATTTACAATTTATTTATTTCATTAATTAAATTTAGGATGTCCTACTTGGCTCACATCAACAGAACCATACATACAAGTTTATGATGTCAGCTACATTATGAAAGGGAGCTGCCAAGCAAGCACTTGCCTCTTCCAACCAGGAAGATGCAAATAACAGAACTCCTCCAAAACAGATATTCTCAAGGTTGACTTACACATCTCTCAGGAACTCAATATACAAAATTTTGTGTTCTGAAGAAAGATCACCAGATAAAATCTCCAAGAACGTAATATCGGATAAGGGCACACATAAGGTTTGTGCAACATGTTATGAAGCAAGACAAAATATAAATCCCTTCCTTTAAACAAAACAAAAATTAGAGACATTAAATCTTGAAGAATGTTAGGTAGCTATAAATGGCTTGATCCACAGCATAAATAAGTCTATTGTTTCTTTATGAAAATGTTAAAATACTCTCCAAATATTTAGTTCCATCAATAATAGAGCATGGTCATAGGATTGTTGTTGGAGCTTAAGTTTTAATAACGGAGCTCTTCAAAAAGTATACATTACTGTTTTCTGAGCAGCTACGGCTCAACTCCAAAATAGTTAGGGTCGGGGGGGGGGGGGGATGTAAAAGGAATCAAGCATAGTGAGAGATAGATTGAGAAGGGACCAAATTGGTTGGCCAGATAGACAAGATTTTGGAAGAGCAGGCAAAAACGGCAAACTATACCTAACTTGTTTGGTCCATCAAGGGTACCAATCCTCCTATCATCAAAGGGATCTATAGGCGGCACCGTCTCAGAAAGGAAGCCAGCATCAACAACAACCTTCACAACCCTGGCCATGTCTCATTTCACTCCTGCCATTGCGAAGGTTGTATAGGAGTCTGAAAATTAACCCCCAGGTTCAGAAACAGCTCCTTCCCACCAACCATCAGGTTCATTAACACTACAAACACCAACTAAACTACAAACTGTCTTGGTTTCACTAGGGACATTACGTTTTTGTTTTGCATGAATAGGTTTTTTTTAAATGTATTGAATTTTTTTGTTTACTGCCTCATCCGAGTATTGTGATTACAGACCCAGTTTGCTGCTGCAAGTAATAATATCATTGTTCAATTTCAGTACATATGACAATTAAACATTTGACTCTTGAATTCCAGATAGTCTGACTGTAATGGCCCATTTCTAAACAGTGAAATAGATGGTAAAAATGGATGATGTGCAAGGTGGGGTAGATACCAGATCAACACAAAGTACGGCACCACGAGTGACCAAGACAGGCTACAGCAGCAATAGTTTGATCTGGAAGAATGTGTTGAGTACAAGTGAATGGCATGGAGGGTTGAGAATTATAATCCATTTTGCCAAGAAATTCAAAGTGGTTCAAGTGCACATGCATTCCCTGTGTCCCACGAGCATATGGTGAAGACAAACATTGATTATTTTTTTTTTTTATTATGCAAATCTAGATGCCTCATTGCCAAAATGTTAAATTCAAAGTACTGGAAAAGTAGATATAAAGATAAACAAAGATCATAAAACAAGCTTGCCATGTTACCTTTACAGCTTACGTTTTAATTTTTCAAATACACACAAATCAAAGAACATATATATAAACCTAATTAAAATCAGTAAGAATAAAGCCCTTATAATTTAGAGATAGATTCCTCTGCTCTACAACTCTACTTCAACTTCCTCGCACAACTTGTGCTCTAGGTGTCACAGCCAGATCTCAAAGTGATCCAGTGTGGAAACAGGCCCTTCAGCCCAACTCGCCCACACCGGCCAACAATGTCCCAGCTACCCTAGTCCCACCACTTGGCTGCACTTGGTCCATAACCCTCCAAACCTGTCCTATCCATGTACCTGTTCAACTGTTTCTTAAATGATGGGATAGTCCCAGCCTCAACTACCTCGTCTGGCAGCTTGTTCCATACACCCACCACCCTTTGTGTGAAAAAGTTACCCCTCGGATTCCTATTAAATCTTTTCCCCTTAACCTTGAACTTATGTCCTCTGATCCTCGATTCCCCTACTATGGGTAAAAAAACTCTGTGCATCTACCCGATCTATTCCTCTCATGATTTTGTACACCTCTATAAGATCTCCCCTCATCCTCCCATGCTCCATGGAATAGAGACCCAGCCTACTCAACCTCTCCCTACAGCTCAGACCCTCTAGCCCTGGCAACATCCTTGTAAATCTTTTCTGAACCCTTTCAAGCTTGACAATATCTTTCCTATAACATGGTGCCCAAAATTGAACACAATATTCTAAATGCAGTCTCACCAACATCTTATAAAACTGCAACATGACCTCCCAACGTCTGTACTCAATACTTTGACTGATGAAGGCCAAAGTGCCAAAAGCCTTTTTGTTCACCTTATCTACCTGTGACTCAACCTTCAAGGAACCATGCACTTGTACTTCTAGATTCCTCTGCTCTACAACAGTACCCAGGGGCCTACCGTTTACTGTGTAGGTCCTGCCCTTGCTCGACGTCCCAAAATGCAACATCTCACACTTCTCTGTATTAAATTCCATCAACCATTCCTCCCCCCACCTGGCCAATTGATCCAGATCCTGCTGCAATCGTTCACAACCATCTTCACTATCTGCAAAACCACTAACCTTTGTACCATCAGCAAATTTGCTAATCTTGCCCTGTATGTTCTCATCCAAATCATTGATGTAGATGACAAACAGTAACGGGCCCAGCCCTGTGGCACACCAATAGTCACAGGCCTCCATTCTGAGAAGCAACCTTCCACCATCACCCTCTGCTTCCTTCCATGGAGCCAATTTACTATCCATTCAGCTATCTCTCCTTGGATCCCATGAGATTTAATCTTCCGGAGCAGCCTACCATGCTCTCGATCTATTACTCACTGTAAATCAATTTTTACCCCCAAAGTGATTTTAAAAAGCAGTTAAGGGTATAGCATACAAAATCAACTTGGATGATTAACTGTTTAAAGATAAACATGCTGAGAAATGAAATTATTTTCTTCCAGTAATAGTATAAATCTATTAGTTTACAGATACAGCGCGGAAAGAGGCCCTTCGGCCCACCAACCAACAATCCCCGCATATTAACACTATCTTACACCCACTGGGGCCAATTTTTACATTTACCAGCCAATTAGCCTACAATCCTGTACGTCTTTGGAGTGTGGGAGGAAACCGAAGATTTCGGACAAAACCCACGCAGGTCACGGGGAGAACGTACAAACTCCGTACAGACAGCACCCGTAGTCGGGATTGAACCTGGGTCTGCGGCGCTGCATTCGCTGTAAGGCAACAACTCTACTGCTGCGCCACCGTAACTGCTCGATTGATGAGATAAAAGATTAAAGTGCAACCCAAAGACTAAAAAATATACTAAAAGATATTCTCATAGGTGTGAATAGATCTTCAGTTGAAAAACTAAGCATTCTGGAAATACAAGATCTGATTTGCTGCACCTGCACCACAGGAGGTTTCAAGTGGGAACGGCCAAGTATAAGTAAATAAAATTATGTTTATTAGCTGTGGACTTACAGATGTTGTCCAGTTCCTCTTTTGTACGAGTTATTTTTTTCCAGGTCCACTCAAGCACAAAACGCAGACTGGCAGCTGACCTGGGTTGTTCTTGCAATGAAGAGTTTAAAAAAAAATCACAATACAGAACAGAAATCATACATTAAACATTGTAAAAAAAATTGTGCACAAGCAAAAAAGGTTTTCAGTATGGTTAAACTGGTCAGTTTAATGAATTGCAAAAAATGTAATGTCAAATTGTGTGAAAATATCTATTGGTATTTCAGCTGCTCTCTGCTCAAATTACTGAATTAATAGGAGAGGAATTAGTAACTAATAAGATCAATTTAGGTGATTCATGCAGGGATCAATAAGCCCAACTTCAGATGACATTACATTTTTTGCAATTCATTAAACTGACCAGTTTAAGCATACTGAAAACCTTTTTTGCTTGTGCACAACTGTAACACGTCTTTCAAATTATAGGGTTTCAGTTGTTCACAAAGTAAAAACATCCCATCTTTTTGTTACCTTTGAACAGGTGTACAAAGTTTAATGATGCTACATGAAACTTAAAGTTTGGGTGCAAAAGCTCACCATTTTTTTCTTAGCACGTACAAACAATAGTTGAGCCATAGTTGCATTCTTTAGCTTTTATTTTATTGTCTATTTACATAATTATATTGTGCTGAGTACTATTTTTGGTCAGGTTAATATGTGGAAGACAGAAGACATGAAAACGCCAGACAACCATCCAATAATTCTTGCTGACAAGAATATTATTTTCCTAATTATTTTCCTCACAAGATTAACAATTCATGATGAGGTCAGTATGAAGCATTGATATTTGAATGAGATAATGGCAACAATGGGTAATTCATGCCATCTGCCTGCCTGATATAAGAATTTTCTGTAGACCAAAACAAATTTGGATAGATCATTAAGTATTAATGATTGATTGATGGACTAACGATGCAGCTGTACAAGTCAGGGTGACACCATGGCTTGGAGTACTTTTTGCAGTTCTGGGCACTCAGCTACAGGAAGGATGTCATTAAATAAGGAAGGGTGCAGAAGAGATTCTCCAGTATGTTACCTTGGCTTGTGGAATTGAGTTATAGAAAGAAGTTGGGTAGGCTGGGAGATTTTTCTTTTGAGCATAGGAGGTTAAAAATCATGAGGGATATGGATAGAGTGAATGCACAGTCTTTTGCCCAGGGTACAAGATTCTAAATCTAGAGGGCATAGGCTTAAGGTGAGAGGGGAGAGATTTTAGAGGGTCCTCAGCAGCAACAATTTCACTCAGAGGGTAGTCTATATATGGAATGAACTGCCAGAGGAAGCTATAGAAGTGGATACAATTATGATTTATGATTGGGACAGATACATAAATAGGACGGGTTTAGAGGGCAATGGGCCAAATGGTACTGGCCCAATATACTAACTCGGTTGGTATGGACAAGGTGAGCCATAAGGCCTTTTTCTGTGTTGTACAGATCTATGCCTGAACCTGGTCCATCATGGGCACAGCCCTCCTCTCCATCAAAAGCTTCTGCATGAGATGCTGCTTCAAAAGGTGGCATCTATTGTCACAATCCTCACCATTCTTGTTGGTACTACCATCGAGCAGGAGGCGCAAAAGTACAAAGTCACGCTACCAGGTTCAAGAACAGCTACTTTCCTATAATTAACTGCTTCTAGAACTGACCTGCACAACCCTAACCCTACCGTAGCAATAGAACACCACAGACACCTCTTACACTACCATCAACTTATTTCAAATTATTTTGCACTAACTCATATTTGTTTTCTGCAGAATCTTTTTCCTTTCATTGCCTTATAGAATTTGTGAAATTTTTGTATATTCTACGAGCGTATAATGTTGCTAGAAGCAAGCTTACCGCTATACCATGTCCTCGCTGTACTTGTGTATATGACAGTACACTCAACTTTACTTTATAATTGGGCCTGATGGCAGGTCTTAAATGGCCTTCAATAAAGCATGTAGTGAAAGACAGTTGTCTTACAAATTATAATTCCAACCCCCCCATTTACTTATTTCACTTGCTTTATCTTGCTCAGTATCCTCGCACATAACATATTCACAACCTACAAGAATAGCAAGCCATTCAGCCTCTTAAGTTTAATTATCGCCGGATCAATCAACTTTCAAATCACATTATTTAGGCGGCCAGAATACAAAGCTGCAAATGGAAACAGCAGCTGATAGTCAGATTTTTTAAATTCACTTTTAATTTTACCCATGCTCACTACATTCAATTACAAGGCCATTCAATTCAAAGTAGAATTAAAATATTTAAAAGAACTAAGCTAATTTGTTTTAAACGCTTTGATGGCTTACCTTCTGCCGTCCACTGTTTGATGCATCCGGTTATTAAACCCAAAGAACTAGATTCCACAGCTGCTGACAAAATAGCTTCAAGCTTTTCCTCCTGAAGGAGAGAATTGATATTACAATTAAATTTGAACTCCAAACACCGCTTCAATTTTAAAACACTGGCTCAATAGTAAAAAGCATCTCAAAGACATAGAGTTTAGTAGGCTAATTGGCCACTGTACATTGTGTGGAGGAGTGGTACAATCTTGGGGGGGGGGTAATGATAAATAAAAATTGGCTTAGTATAAGTGTAAATGGATGCCTGATGCGAGTTCAGTGGGCCAACAGACACACTCACTACGTGTTGTTGTTGTTGTACTTTTCTAGGACTCTGAGAATCTCACATGAAATGCAGACCAAAATGAACAAAATAAATGTTCTGCTCAAAAAGGATGATTTGCATGATTTAGCCAGAGAGTCAGTGTCCCACAGCACATAAACAGACCCTTTAGCTCAAAGTTAACACCAAACATCAAGTACCTATTTACACAGATCCCATTTTATTCTCCCCACATTCCCAACAAACGTCAATCCTACCACACAACTCGCCTACAGAGGAGGGACGATTTAAAGCAGCATATCAATCTGCCAGTCTTTGGGATGAGAGGAAATCAGAGAACTCAATAAAAAGTCTGTATGATCACAATGAGAAAATGCAAACTCAATGCATTCAGCAACAAAAGACAGGGTCAAACCCAAGTTCCCTGAGTTTAGTGCAATCAGTTCTACAAATGTACCACTCGTTCGCTCGTGTGTCAGACGATGTTGTGCCATCGCTTTGCCACAGCCAGTGTCACATCTGTAAGAATCCTCATCTTTGAAAGGCACTAATTAACTTCCAGTGATTTCAACATTAAAACTTATTGCTCCATTTAAGAAACCTATCCAACTTAAACACCAGAGTCCATGAGATAAGTCGGAAAGTGAATGAACATTTGTTAAATAGGGGGGGGGGGGAAAGATACATTTTTTTCTATTTACCTCATCTCTTCAAAAACCTTACTGAGGAAAAAAAACAAACACTTCTTTTCAAACAATCAAGCTATAAAGTAGTTGCGAAAGATAATAATATTGAGTTGGAAAACAATCTGGGCTTTAATTATTCAATTATTAATGACTAAATGTTCATACTTTAAGTCATCTGACAGAAATGACAAAGATAGCAGATTCATTCTCATCACTAAAGGTCAACAATAATGTATTCAACAAGTTTGGTGCTCAATAGGTTTATCTGTTCAAAATCTGTTTCCATAAAGCTATATTTTGTTTAAAAAATATTACATAGAACTTTGTTCATTTACAGATGTGAACATCACTGACATTATTTGAGACTCTAAATGTGAAGAGGCAGTCAAACCAAAGAATGCATAAAGTTTCTGCACCTAAAAAAATTAATAGAACACAACCATCATTTGTAAGGACAAAGCCATTTATTTAAAACATCATGCAATGAATTTTTTAGTTATGCTCGCTAAATCTGCCTCAACCAACAGGGTACCCTTAATTTCTCTACCTCCTTAAGCCTCTTCCCTACTTATAATACTCAAAACATATTCTCATTTGTCTTAATATCCCCATTTTGTATGAGATCTCTCTGAAAGCATCTTACTACATTGAAAATCCTATAAAAATGAAAGTTTTGTTATTGCATTGAGAAAACAAAGATTACCATTTAGTTTTTAACAGAAGGAACCACATTCAATAAATCAGTCCAATACCTTCAAGTAAAATAATGAAAAACAAATCTGACAATAAGCAGTTCAGTAGTTTATTTTGAATGTTAATATAATTATTTGGCTTTTCAGCCCAACTCTTCCATGCTGAATAAGATGCCCCATCTAAACCAGTTCCATTTGCCCACATTTGGTTTATAACCCTCAAAACATTTCCTGTCTAAGTACTTGTGCAAATGTCTTTTAAACATTGCTATTGTACCTGCCTCAACTACTTCTCTGCCAGCTCGTTCCATATACCCACCACTAAATGTGTGAAAATGTCACCCCTCAGGTTACTACAAAACTTTCCCCTGACCATAAACCTGTGCCCTCTGCTTCTTGAATTCCCTACCATGGGAAAATGACTGCATTCACCCTATTTATTCCCCTCAAGATTTTAAACACCTTAATATATTATGTTATATTCAAGTGTAAGAAAATAACTGCAGATGCTGGTACAAATCGAAGGTATTTATTCACAAAATGCTGGAGTAACTCAGCAGGTCAGGCAGCATCTCAGGAGAGAAGGAATGGGCGACGTTTCGGGTCGAGACCCTTCTTCAGATATTCAAGGATGTATTACACATAATTCCAGAAATCAATGATAAAAATGTTCACAGAATGAAATCTATACTGTTTCTGGTAAGCATTTCACCACAAGAGTTCAAATACAAGAAACAGTATTTATCTTTTCTTTGCTGATCATTTGTACAAATTAAAACAATGTAAATGACTCTCACTCTGTACTTACTTGTGACAGGCAAGAAGGCTGTACATCTGCAAGTCTTGGAGACAAAAGCCCAGCCATCAGGCAACGACTGTAACCATCAGGTATAGCTTCACTAAGAAAAGGGCCAACTTTCTTCAAATAATTCAATGTCTAGAAAATATGTCATCAAAAATCCTTCAATAAAATTCTATCAAACAAAACATATTAGCCCCATAGAATATTTTAATATGAGAGCTCAGAATTCCAATTTCCTCCAAGACCTGAATGACCATGGATTGTTGGCTAATGTAAATGACAAAATTACAAACAAATTTCAGAATCTAGCAGTTATATAAGCAAAATAACTACTTTCAGTATATTACATTCACAAGTGTCCTGAATCAGGGATTTAAAAAAATCCTAGATGTCAAAGAGCAACTTGAGCAAATGATACCATATTTCCTATCTCCTTATAACATAGCACGTCATAATGTTCATTGTGTCTCTTCTAGCTTACAGAATTGTACCATTCCCCATTAATTTTCTCTGCAACCAATATTGCCATCAACAGACCTCATACTCTACCAATGATCTACAGATTAGGCACAGTTTAGAGCAGCCAATTAATCTAGCAACCAACACATCTTGAAGACAAAGCTGAAGCACCCAGAGAGTCATGTAGTCACAGAAAGAACATGCAAACTCGGCAGATTGGACAGCATTGGAAGTCAGGATTGGACCCGGGTCATTGATGCTGTGAGACAGTAGCTCAACTGGCTTCACCACTGTATTGCTTTATAGCTTTATTTGAGCAAGTGGGAGAAGTAAAATAAATAAAGCTACGATCAAGCTAAGTGAATAAGAATTAATACATTAGAGTCAATCGAGTTTACTATTTCAGGCACCAAGAATATCATTAAGTGGTTATAAAACTGCTTGGGGAGGGGTGAGGGGGAAGTCTTGATCATTCAAATTAAATAAGCAGAAGGGATGAGGCCCTGCAGGCAGATTTTGAAATAGGCAGAGAATAAAGAGCAGAACCTCAACATTCCATTGAGCTCCCTATGCCACATAAGTGATCATTAAAATTGGAGGACAGCACATGGCTAGAAAAAGTGCCAAAGGGAGGGTATTAGCTTCCTTGCACACAAATACCAATTCTGTGGAAGTGGTTCAGCTATTCGTTGGATGGACTGGGTCTCAGAGAAGGGACATCTGTTCTCACATGAAGGTTCATTGGTAATGTGGAATTCAGGTAGACACCTTGGTCAAGAACCATGGGACAGAGTGGCGATAGGCAAAAAGAAACAAAATTAGTGACAAGGTAAAACTTGAAAGATATATAAACATAGCACAAAAAGTAAGGAAATTTGTGTTTGGTAGATTATTTCTTTGTTGTAACAATGCTTCTTGGCAATAAATCTTATACCGTTGGAAAGCCTGTTTATTTCCCTTTTAAATGGTGCCACATTTGTAAGGAACATGCATTTGTGGGATGAGCACCAGAGCTGAGTATGTGGGTTGCGCCCATGAAAAATCTGCCAAATCTTCTCTGCCAATGCCAAACAGCTTATTCTGTCATTGACTCTTGTTCGGTGTTGTTTGGTGGATTGGATGATTGAAGTCTGAAGAAACAAGACATATTGGCAATTTAACAATTTATTCATTTAATAAACAGGAGCCTCAGTAGTGTGTGGAAGAACCATACACAGCCACAACAGCCTGGCACCTCCTCCTCCTCATGCTGGTCACCAGCCAGGTCACACACTGTTGTGGGATGGCATCCCATTCTTCAACCAGCATTTGTCGCAAGTCAGCCAACGTGGTTGTGTTGGTCACTCTGGCACGAACTGCACGCCCAAGCTGATCCCACAAGTGTTCAATGGGGTTGAGGTCAGGACTGCTGGCAGGCCATTCCATCCTCTCCACTCCCAAATTCTGGAGGTAGTCTCTGAGAAACCCTGCTCTGTGGGGGCGAGCATTGTCATCTTGGAGGATAGAGTTCGGTCCCAGACTGTGGAGATATGGGATTGCCACTGGTTGCAGAATCTCATCTCGATATCTCTCTGCATTGAGATTGCCTCCAATGATGACAAGCCTCGTTTTTCCAGTGAGGGAGATGCTGCCCCACACCATCACACTGCCTCCACCAAAAGATGTTACTCTATCGGTGCAGCAATCAGCATAGCGTTCTCCGCGTCTTCTCCACACTTTGACCCGATGATCCAACTGCCGTAGGCAGAATCTGGACTCATCGCTGAACATAACGTTCCTCCACATGTTCAGGTTCCAGTGCACGTGTTGCCGACACCAGCGCAAACGGGCCTGACGGTGAAGGGCAGTCATGGCAGGCCTCCTGGCAGCCCTATGAGACCGGAGATCGGCTGCGTGCAGTCTGTTCCGAATTGTCTGGGCAGAGAGCCGTCGGCCATATCGTCCTGCAAACCTTGACTGCAAATCTGTAGAAGACAGCCTACGGTTCCTAAGTGCTGACAGGGTGAGGAAACGGTCTTCTTCGGGTGTCGTCTTCTTGGGATGCCCACTTCGCGGCCTGTCTCTGACATCCCCCGTTATATGGAACTTGGCCTTCACTTTGGAGATGGTACTAGGGCTCACTCCAAATAATGCCGCAACTTGGTTTTGCGGAACACCAGCTTGAAGTTGCCCTATCGCACGGGCCCTATCCAGATCAGTCAAACGTGGCATGCCGATTCTTGGAGCAGACACCTACTGACCACTGTAGCAGGGCCCATGCTCACAGATGCTGCCAATCAGGTGCCAATCAGGCACCTGATTGTCAGCACCTGGGGGTACCAGAAGCTCAAAACAAGAGTCAATAGCAACAGCAGAATAAGCTGTTTGGCATTGGCAGAGAAGAGTTGGCAAATTTTTCATGGGCGCAACCCATATACTCAGCTCTGCTGCTCATCCCACAAATGCATGTTCCTTACAAATGTGGCACCATTTAAAAGGGAAATAAACAGGCTTTCCAACGGTATAAGATTTATTGCCAAGAAGCATTGTTACAACAAAGAAATAATCTCCCAAACACAAATTTCCTTACTTTTTGTGCTATGTTTACATATATTTCATATGGAATCTAACATGTTCTGGGACTGTGGTTCAGCAGGTTAAATTGCTGCATTCAAAAAGGAAGGGAATAAGTAACTGAAAGGAAAAAATTGGTTAGTCTCTGGACTAAGGTAGGAGACTGTGATCAGCTACATTGTTGTTAAATAACTTGTATGAATTGGATGGGGCAAATGGACTCCGTCCATACTGAAATCTTTCTGCAATTTCAAGTTACACTGATCACATCTTCATTCCAATGGACTGACTAGTTAAAATCAAACCACAAAGTAATGAACACATAATATTGCAGATATAAATAGTAGTAACTAAAGACAAATTAAGAAAAATATTTAAAACAGGCATAAAAGGATTAAATTACAAGACTAATTTAAAAACTCAATTAACTAACATTGGATCATCTTAAATCTCAATTTAACCCTTTTAAAATGACAATTAGGGTGGTCACCTTTTCATCCATATTAGCTAAATGTAAAATATTAACCTACTGCTGCATTACTGTGAGGAAATTTTCATTAAAACTCACCTCTTTTTGAAAACCAGAACCAGTTATATGAACAAGTCCAGTATTTAGCAAACAAGTTGCATCTAAAAAAAGTGGAGAAAATTATTTACACCATTGAAAATGTAATTTTGATTTATCTATAGTATCTTCAACATAATTTTGGCCTGCCAAGTTTAATTCTGGTTCACTTTCTGCCATTTAAACCTAACAAGATGGATTACTTAAAATCCACCTCATAATTTCAGTTTAAGCCATTCACATTTTAATATTCAATAGAGATCGGAGAATGGAGAGTTGTCAGAGAGAATTCCTCAAGCTTAAGACTTAAGCAGCTGAAATGATATTTGCCGATAATCAAAAGAAATAGAATTCAAATCCGATGCAAGATGAGATCATACATATGAGGCTTAACAATAACTTGCAAAATAACAAAAATGTTAATGACGTGCGATTCCATAATCAACGAGATAACACGCGTGTGTAAGAACTGCAGATGCTGGTTTAAACCGAAGATAGACAAAAAAAAGCTGGAGTAACTCAGTGGGTCAGGTAACATCTCTGGAGAAAAGGAATAGGTGATGTTTTATGTAATTTCTAACACATATACTCAGTTACAACACAAGCACAAACCATGTAAACACGTTTTTATAGACTGGTTAATTGTGAATAGGCAATAATAGTATTCCTACTGTTTCTTGGTGAAAGTCAGTTAATTCTATCAAAACTGACCAAGCATTGATGTGCAGTTACAGCCTGGCTAGCTAAGTATTTCTAGCATTTCCCCATCCTATTGCAAATTTTTAGCATTGACAGATTTTTATTTTTCAGTTGCAATCTATGGTTTGGCAGGATAATTTCACGAGCTGGTAATCAAAGGTCCCTGAATAGTTACCTCTGCATTCAATGTCAGCAATTAATCAACTTACATTTCAACTCACATTTTATTCATAAGAATGCCTCAGCATTATGATCAGTTGCTGTTGTACAGTGCACTCACCAAAATTGTATGTACTAGGATTAAAAAATTGCTCTGGTGGAGGATAAGAAGGAGGAACTCCCCGGCTAAGGCTTCTTTCATGTACGATGACATCCAGCAGATAATATGGGAAGGTCATGTTCACCACAGCATCGAGAGACCATAATGCAAAATACGGGCAGTTACCAAGCTTCTCACCCGCTCTAGAAATAAGAAATCACGAAAATGAAAATCGGAGATTATTCATTTAAAATGTATTAGTAAATTCCTTTTCAGGAACCAAGAGGAGATATGGAGGCAAAGTACAATTTCATTGCTATAACTCTTCACTGAAGCCTTTACAAAAAATATATATACATTGCAGAATTTAGTTGAGAAGTTAAATCATTATTTATTTGGAGGCTGGATTATTTACACTAACCACTGAACTTCTGAAACATTTTTATATTTTTGATTTCCATATGCAGCATTATTATAATAACGCTCAAAAATATACACTTAAATATTTGATTTAATTATTTTTAAACAATGCCATCCAAAACATTTCAGCACACTTGTGAAAACATAAAGTGTTAATGTTATTGGAAGATTTCTTAACCCAGCCTGGAATATTTAAACACTTAACATTCTGCATATTAAACAGATCTTGCTAATAGTAGTCACAGTTGGAAGAGGATAAATGCCATACTGCCCCGAAAGCAGCATCATTACAGTCCTATCTGTGAAATCACAATTAGAAATGCAATGACTTGTAGAAAAGGTCACTACCCCGTGGACTCCTGTGATGATGTTCAATGACTGGAATGATTGACATCTAACAATCACAACAAACTTTCTTTGAGAGACATGCTTACTGATTTATTTCATCAGGGGTCCTTGATGCAACTCAGTTAAATGTGATCTTCATGTCAAGGGCAGTCACCATTTCACTTCTAGAATTGGGATCTTTATGTTTGCTGCACTGAGATCTGGAGCCAATTAGGTATGGCAATACCCAGTCTGAGAATCGATGGGTATGTATTATTTGATAGCACCATCCATGATTCCATCACTTTGCTGTTGATTAAGCAGGTAATTTGGCATTAACCAGCTAGACTCAACTTTTAATGGGGATAGACCAGGACACTTTCTCACTCTGTTGACTTGATGCCATTATTGTTGGTGCGCTGGAACAGCTTGGTTAGAGTACAACCACTTCTGGAGTACAGGCCTTCAGTACCACAGCTGGGATCTTATCTGATTATACAACCTTTGCCGAATCCAGTGCTCTCAGCTGTTTACCAACATCACGCACAATGAATCGATAGGCTGGAGACTGCCTTTTGTGAGTAGGAAGCCAAGATGGATAATTTTTTTTGGATTTCAGACAGAATTTAATTGTAAATGTTTCAGTCATGCCCTTGAAACTCACATCCTGGATCCCAACGTCATTAATGATGGGGAATATTCTTGGAGTTGCCCCCTTTCTTCGGCTGTTTAATTGTCTGCCACCATGCAAACTAGAACTGCTCTGATCTGCTCACTTGATTGTGAGATCACTGCAATGTCTGCTGCACACTGTTTATTGCACATGCAAGTCCTGGGTTGCAGCTTCACAAACATGGCATCTCATTCTTCATAATCTCAGCCACCTTCAATGAGATTCCATCGCCCAGTGCATCTTCCCCAACCCTTACCCTGTCTGCATTTCTAAGAGACTGCCCCTTCACAACACTTTGGTCTAATTCACTAACCATTCTAGTTCATATGGAATTTTGCCTTACAACAGAACTTCTTCCCTTCCAACCATCAATGGACACAAAAAGAGTGCTTTCACAAGAAGCAGCAATTCACTTTAATCCCATATATTCACTTTAATCTCAAATACTGCATGCTAACGAACAATCAGAACTAGCTCGTGTTTCTGTGATATAGCTCAGTTTTTCTTCTCACCATTCTCTTAGAGCTGTGCCACACGTCTGGAAGCTCTGCATTTTACAACTTTTATGTTCTTTTTTTCTTTTTCTAAATGCCCTAATTTAACAAATCATCTGGTAGACTTGGTTAAAATTATCTCCAGGGCAACACTGGCCTCAATTTAGAGATATCCTTTTCTCCTATTCATCCCTCCTCCACACCCTGCAACTTTGCTTGTTTGTTTTTCCCTTATGCACTTCTGATGAGGGATTTTTGACCAGAAATGTTAACTGTTAGCACTTTGTTTTTATTACATTCTATGAGTAGTTGTGCTTCTTACAACAGTCATTCAACAAAGAGGAACACCAATTCATCAGCAGAGTTTAGAGGCGTCTTTGCCAATGTTTCATCTGTGACGTTAATGTCAAGGAGTCAAGGGCAACTTTTTTTCCATCTTTATATCACTGCGCTATCCCCTCGAGTCTGCTGTTGAGACTGGACATACCCTGGGATTATGAAGAACAGATCTGGAAGCATTGATCAGGTCAGATAGCACCAGTGAGGGAGACAGAATCATTATTTGGAGTCAATAATTCTTCATCAGAACAGCAAAAATGAGAAGACAACTATTTTATGTTCGGCTTTCAAGTGGCTTGCAAGTGCAGAGAGCATTTAAGAGTCAGACAAGATTTGGAGTCACAAATAGGTTAGACCAGATAAGAAGGTAGTGACTCAGCAGGATTATTGTGACAGCCTGATAGTCTTTGTGGCTATCATTAATTTATGTAACTTCTGTATTAGTAATTTCTGCGCCAACAAAAGTTGAAATGAAAATTATTATAAATAGAAATTTGCTAAGCTTAAAAGAGTTTCATTTTAATAGTTGGTAAACGTTTCAAGAATATAATTTTAAAATTGTGTAGGATGATTTGTCGGCTGCTGAGGAAGAATTGAGGAAAGGGCTACATGAGTGCACCGCAGTCCATCAAGTCATCAGTCTGAAGAAGGGTCTCGACCCAAAACGTCACCCATTCCTTCTCTGCAGAGATGCTCCTGTCCCGCTGAGTTACTCCAGCATTTTGTGTCTACCTTCAGTCCATCAAGATACACCCTCTGTATCCTGACCAAATTCAGACAGATTGACTGTGGGTATTAACTACAAATGGTGAGCAAGATCTATTTCTGTTAGATGTTAAATGCAAGCATAACATTTATCTGTGAATCTGATCAGCTGTAAGTATCAGAATGTTGTAAAATGCCATTTTAAACCAATGAAATGAATCTGCAGTTGCCCAGATCTAATGTTGCGCACCTTTTGAAAAGTTTCCAACTGATGGTATACATTCAATATCAAATATTAAAACCACACCATACAGTATATCTTCCAAACCTTTATTTCCACATTCAAGGGCGAATCTCAAAGTTATGAGCTCTTCAGCTGTCCTTGTCACATCATTTGTGACTATATTCACTTACACTTTAAAAAGAATAAAGTATAGATCTCTTACCTGAGTGAATCAGGCATCTGTGCATGATACCAACGATTTATGTCAAAAATGCCCAGATAAGTAGATGGTTTCCGTTGCCCATATGTATTCACCTGCCAACTGAAAACAGCTACACTGGTGTCCGGCGAGGTGGCTGTAAGCAAAATGATCAAATTAAGCTTTTTGCCAAGACTTCAGCACAAAACAAACACATTAAAATCAATTAATTAAATTAGTTGAGCCAATCACACAGCAAAACAGCTTTAAATTTAATTTGATTATGAATAGTGCTGAAAGTTGTAATTTCGAGACTGCATTGGACTACATTACATGATTTTATTGCCCAATAAATGCTCGAGATGCACCAAAGCAGCAAGTGGTTATTGCATTTGTCTTGAAACCAAGTATATATGGAAAGCATCAACCAACATAAGTTTATGCTCTAGGCAGTAAAACAAAATTAAAATTTTAACATCAAAAGACCTATACAACAGTAAACCTAACAATGGTAGGAAAGTTACTGGAGAGGATTCGGAGTGATAAGATATGTGCATATAAAAAGACATAGGTTGATTTGGGATAGTCTACATGGACCTCATCAAGGCCTTTGATAGGGTCTGCATGGTAGATCACTTTGGAAATTTCTATGGAGGTCAGATTTGCAGATGACACAACCATAGAAATCTAATAATGACGAGATGGAGATTGAGAACCTTCTAACTTGGTACCAAGTCAACAACCTCTCCCTCAATGTCAGCAAGGCAAAGGAGATAATGATTGACTTCAGGAAGAAAAGCAGTACACACTCCCCAGTATACATTGATGGCACCAAAGTAGAGATAGTCGAAAGTTTCAAGCTCCGAGGAATAAATATCACCAGTAATCTATCCTGGACCAGTCACATCAAAGCTATGGCCAAGAAAGCACACTAATGCCTCTACTTCCTTAGAAGGCTTAAGTTCAGCATGTCCCCAACAACTTTTACCAACTTCTACGGATGCGCCATAGAAAATATCTTATGGTTTGGGAACAGCTCCATCCAAGCCCACAAGAAATTGCAGAGTTGTGAACGTAACCCATACTCCCTCTTCGATCGGGCAGGAGGTATAGAAGTTTGAACACGCATTTCTCCAGATTCATGATGTTTCTTCCCAGCTATTATCAGGCACCCGAATGGTCCTCTCCTGAGCTAGTGTGTGGCTCTTATTCGCCTACTACCTCCCTGGAGACCTTTGAACTATCTTTAATCGGGATTTATTGAATTTTAATGTTATATCTTTCCATTAATTCTTGTGCCCTTGATCCTTTATCTGTGCATTGCGGACAGCTTGATTGTATTATAGCATGCAAACAAAATCTTTTCACTGTACTTCGGTAGACATGACAATAGTAAATTACGCTAAACTAAACTAAGATTATATCATATAGGATCCAGGGAGACAGCCAAATGGATAGAGAAATGGCTTGCTGGAATGAGGCAAAGGGTGGTGATGGCGAGTTGTCTTTTGGACTGGAGGCCTATAATTAGTGATGTGCCTTAGGAATTGATGCTGTTTGTCATTAAAATCAAGGATTTGGATGAGAGCGTACAAAGCATGATTAGCAGGTTTGCAGGTGACGCCAAAACAGATGATATCGTAAAGGGTCTCGACCCGAGACGTCACCCATTCCTTCTCTCCCGAGATGCTGCCTGACCCACTGAGTTACTCCAGCATTTTGTGTCTACCTTTGTAGACAATTAATATGGTTATTAAGAATTACAGCAGGGTCTTGATCAGCTGGGAAACTGCGCCAATGAATGGCTAATGGAGTTTAATTCAGTTAAGTATGGCATTTTAGACGTAAAAGCAGGGTCGGACCTTTACGGTGATGGTAGAGTCTTGGGAACTGTTGTGGTGCAAGGGGATTTAGGAGTAGAAGTATAGTTCCCTGAAATGTAGATAGGGTGGGAAAGGCGGTTTTTGACACACTGGCCTTCAACAGTTGGGGAATTAAGTACATAAGTTAGTTATAGGAATGAATAGAAAAGGTTTAGAGTGTGCAAGCATGGACAGGTTGGGCCAAAGGACCTGTTTCTATGCTGTATGACTATTATTTTTAAGTTCTTCTGTATTGCAAACACAAATAGAGTGCAGTTGGAGTTCGACTGTCTTCCTCTATGAGCTCTAGTGCTGTGACTTTCTTACAAGATTTCCAAGTTAACACAAACATATGGCATACGTACATCTATTTTGTCACCAATACCCTTTGAAAGTGTCAAAATGGAGAACTAATCAACCCTGATAACCTCAGATTTATCTCCAAAGCATTTTTTTCGTTGTGCTAATGATTGATCAACATTCAGTATCAAACAGTCAAAAGTCAGGTGGAAGAAATTATGATTGTGCCAATCAAACTTTCATGGATGTGATTTCCAAATCTTGATAACAGAAGGTCCAAGCCAAACTCTAGGAACTTGCAGGATGTTGCAGACTGGTCTAATCCCCTGTGAACTAAGGAAGATGTTCTTCCAAGTAATCACTGCTACAAGTTATGTTCAAATTAATCTGGCATTAAAGAGCAAGTGATAACTAAAGTTACAGGGCATATTGCAAGACTGCAGCAGACAGAGCAAATGTCTAGACAGGGATGGAGTCCTTCAAGTTATGTTGAAGTAAATTGGGTTCACGGAATTCATAGAGAAATACATGCAAGCAAAATTCATATTTAGAATCAAAGCTGTCCAAGATACACTCAAAAGCAATCATATAAATGGACAATATTTTGTAGTATTTTACATCATATAATCTTCAGCAATTTCTTGTAACATTGATAGCTGTGGTTACATTGTATAATTTTATTTGTATAATTCCAGCAGTTGGCTTGCAGCCGTCCATGCCATACATCTTAAGCACTCAACTCAAAAAATGTGAGATCAGCTGCCTCCACTACACCCTCAGGCAATGCCTTCCATATTCCAACCATCATCTAGGTGCAAAACAATTTCCTCAAATACTCTTAACATTTTACATTGAACCTATGCCCTCTGATTACAGACATCTCCATTACGGGAAAAGTTTCTCAGTATCAATGCGCCTTAGTTTAAAAAAAAATCAAGATGGTGAGAGTTTAGTTATGCTACTCCTTGAGCCCCTCCCAGATGAATTCTGGGCGACCCCAGAGGACAGAAGTCTCGCACCATTCACCCAAGTTGAATGTCAGCACTTACTATGGTACATTTTTAAATGATTAGCAAAACAAAACGATGCAAGTGAGTAGTTATAAAACATGAAACCTTCATTCCCTGAAACTGCCACGATTCTCTGGCTGAATCACCCAGTCAAACCTCACAAACTAGACACTCCCCAACTTACACAAGGGTTACATTCCATAAACCTTCATGCAAGTCAGATTTTACATGTCTGAATTTCCTTAATACTTGGTAGAACCAAGAACTGCAGATGTCAGTTAGTACACAAAATGACACAAAGTGCTGTAGTAACTCAGCAGGTCAGGCAACATCTCTGGAGAATATGGATAGATGATGTTTTGAGTCAGGACCCTTCTTCAGGCAGGGTTCCAAGGATCTCGACCAGAAACGTCACCTATCCAAGTCGCCTATTACATAAGGGGAGTGCCTGTACTACAACAAATCTGCACATTGAACTCCAATGGTAACATTGAAACTGCAAATGTAATTCAGGTCTCCATGAAGACGTTCATGTAGCTTTAAAGAATAGTTGAAAAGGAGATTGTC
The DNA here is from genome assembly GCF_053455715.1 of Rhinoraja longicauda. NCBI lineage: Eukaryota > Metazoa > Chordata > Chondrichthyes > Rajiformes > Arhynchobatidae > Rhinoraja > Rhinoraja longicauda. The sequence continues at coordinate 44,536,242 of NC_135961.1, read as the reverse complement.
TGGGAAGATGTAAAGGCCTGAACATGCATTTTCATTAGGAATATGGCTGAGTGCTTCACAAATTTGGTATCTGGCTGCTCCCACCATCAAAATCCTCATAAAACGCCTTTGCTCAAGTTTTAATGGAGAATGGACTGGCAGCATATTCCAACTCTGACAAGTGGAACGTCAAATGGCATTATGCTAATGAAGCACAAATTTGTGGCTGCGCCTAACGGCTGCGGCTCTCTGGCAGTCTGTTTGTCTTTTTTTTGTGTGTGTCGGTGTTGGGATGGTTTTTGTTTCTGTTTTTGGCTGTGTATGTGTGGGGGGTGTTGGAAACCTTTCTTTTATTGGGTCTCTTCCCCGGGGCGCAGCTCGGCCACGGGGCCTTCCATCGCCCGCGGGGCCTTCCAGCTCGGCCGCTGGACTTAACATCGCCGGCGCGGCTCGGCTGCGGGACGTTTCAGTGCCCGGTGCGGCTAGGCCGCTGGACTTAACATCGCCGGCGCGGCTCGGCTGCGGAACGTTTCAGTGCCCGGTTCGGCTCGGCCGCTGGACTTAACATCGCCGGCACGGCTCGGCTGCGGGACGTTTCAGTGTCCGGTGCGGCCCGGCCGCGGGACTTAGTAGCGGCCGCGGTGCCTTCCATCGCCCGGCGCGGCTCGGCCGCTGGACTTAACATTGCCGGCGCGGCTCAGTCGCGGGACGTTTCAGTGCCCGGTGTGGCTCGGCCACGGGGCCTTCCATCCCCTTGCGGGGGCTGTGCGTGTCGGTTGCCTCGGTAGGGGTCGAGCTGCCTGTCCGTGGGCGCGGGGGAGGAAGAGAGTGGAAGTTTTGTTGCCTTCCATCACAGTGAGGGGGTGTTTGGAGTCACTGTGATGGATGTTGGTGTTGGGGTCGTGTGTCCTGTGTTCTTTTCTTTTTTGCTGTGTCTTGTGACTGCTGAAATTTCGTTCGGTATTTATACCGAATGACAATAAAGTTCTGTTATACTGTTATACTGTTATTAACAACGTTCCAATATCTGCAGTAATGGAAGAATTGATAACAAACCTCAACATTCTCTAGCATAAATATACTGGTTGAAATCAGAACACATTTTGAAAAATGAAATTCGTATGTGACAACTATTTACGCATGTTAAGAGATAACTTAATCTAAATAATTCCACAAAATCTTAATCAAGCTAACTTTGAACACCTAAACTAATATTTCCACAAAGGCAGGCAGTGACAAAAAGCTTTGCAGAAAAGTTATCTAAATTGATTTGACATCGATGTACAAGTAACATTTTAAACTAACCCTCAGCCACACTTTCTTCTCTATCAGCATGATTCCGAAATTTCTCTAAAGTCTGGCAGCCCAGTAGCCGAGCATTAGTATTCCGTGTTCTTGAAGATAATACTTCATAGGTAAGATCTTGCGTATAACGCTCTTCACAATATTCCAATCCCTTCAAGGCAACAAAAAGACCATTTAGAAATTCAAGTATAAATTGTAGATTTCCACCACTTCCCTTAACCTCCAAGGTAGGTGATACACTTGGACACAGATAATCCTTTGTGACAACATAACTATGAAGTCTCAAGGTCAGACTTCATGTTAGTTTGATTTAACATCTTCCACTTGTTTTAGTTTTATATCGTACTATCTGTATATTAAATAATTATGTCCATAATTGGTTCTTATGTTAAAACTTAAGTTTAAACTTGCATATAGAAATAGGTGCAGTATTGCAAACTGTAAGTTTGGTGCTTGCATGATGATTTAAAATACTTTAGTCTCAATAAGGCCATACACTGTTCTATTTCACTTTCTTTAGATGACTAAATGCATGACACATGTATAAATTAGATGCAAATGTGAATATACTCCACACTGTAACACAGAGATATGGCAGATGGTCACAGTCACAGATGTGCAAGATTAATTAGCATATCCATTCATTAATAAGTTAATAGCAACCATCAGCTGGATATACTTTGGGTTTATTTTAATTCTAGGAAATATAAAGAGTTTAAAACATTAGCAGCCAATATTTCTTTCTTAATGATTTTGTCATCAGTCAGACTTGCACTGTCATCGTTGGTTCAGTATTAATTGGATTACTTTGGAACATGCACCTAAACATGTGGTTCAATAGCTGAAAGAAAACGGCAGTACCTCATAAAGGATCTGTCCTGAAGTTAAACATTTCCGGTCACCAAATGCCAACTGCAGCAGGTGCAGGCTTACCACATCTCCTTCACTAAAAAACAAAAAACGCACTAAAATAATTCACATTGTCATTGTTTACAATCCTTTTTCATCACAAAATCCTCAGCACTTTATACACTCTGAAATGCACATTTATGGGGTCCTTAAACTGATAAAAAAATATTTAAAAAGCATTCCTTCTGAAATATAAATATTAAGGAATTATTTTGTTTCTGATGTGATTTTTACTATACAGACTAATGTAATGTTTAGTTTTTATTGTTGTAATTGTCCCTTTAATGAAATGTTTGAATTTAATGTTTTCAAAGTTAATTTCCAAAATGGATGATTTTCCCTAATTCTAGGCGAATTAAAATTTCACTGCTTATGGCAGCATAACTGTAGAATGCTTTTTTTCAATGAAGTAAGAAGGTAGTCTGCAGTTGGAGCCATCATGGATTTTACAGAAGAGTATTAAACAACTTCATACAAGTGTTTCAAATAATTAACCTGGACATGATGCTCTAGATCAGGGGCCTCCAAACGTTTCAGCATGAGCGCCACATTATATACTTGGAACATTTTTACGGGCCATAGGAAAAAATAAAGAAATGTCAGTTTTATAAATTTAATGAGGTTTATACAGCAACAAATAAATAATATTCTTTTTTTTTTTAAATAGTTTGAAATATTGGAATATATACTGTAGGTATACAATTATTTATAAAACAGAAAAAATAGTGACGACCAGTGGGCCTGCAGACAGTACAGAAATATCATATGATATAATGGCGGAGTGATCACATGTGTGTCACCGTTGCAGTGACTCACGAGTGGGTACTCCGCTAAGAAATAATTAAAATTCGCTGCTCTAGATATAGAGTGATCAAGGATCATTACTGCCTGGGTGAGCACAAGACACAAAACATGCTCTTCCAACAGCCACACTGCACACAATAAACTGCATTTTCTTTCATAATTTCAGATACTCACCCATCTTGAGCAGATTGCACAGCCCAAAGATAGCAGCAATTCCTAGGATCGTTTTCAGGTTCTTGAAAGGTGAATGCATAGACAGGCACATTCCCTCCTTCTAACTGGGAGCAATATCTGTTATCAAATAAAAGGTTTCTATCAAATCTTCTACTTTAAAAAAACTACGAAACATATCAGTTATTACCAGAAGCATTTCCAATTTCAGAATCCCCCCTCCTCCCAAACTTCAAATTGAAATTAAACATGGTAAATTTCAGGGAATCTGTGGGGAACCTGGGAATCTCTGGAAGTGGTGTTAATTGGTTGGAAGCGATTGTACAAAGTAATTAAGCCAAATATCTACATTCCATTACTTACTCCTGTTTCAACGTCTTCAAGTTCCAGAGTTGAACATAGCCATTTGCAAAGCCAACAACAAGATGATTTGTTCTGAGGACATGTCTCACTGCAGTGGCTGTTATCCCCGATGGACTCTGCAACTGGAAGCAGAGGTGTCGCCCTTCCCTCATCACATTTTCCCTCATACGTGGGATTTCAGCAGGGGATCCATTGATGACTTCGAGGTCTGAAACATTAATTAGAACACAAGTGATAATATTTTTAAGTAAATATTTTAAGAAAGCAGAAACTAAACAAAAAAAAACTAAATGCAGGAACAGCCCACACAGAAGACTGCATTCAAAATTTTATAGTACCTGCTTAGTCAATAAATTCAGTCCTACAGCATCGAAATGGGCCCTTCAGCCCAACTCATCCATGCCTACCAAGATGTCCCATCTAAACTTGCCCCATTTGCCTACATTGGGCACATATCACTAAATCTTTCCCACCCATGAACCTGTCCAAGACTCTTTTAAATGTGTTATTGTTCCTGCCTCAACCAACTTCTTCCAGCTTAATGACATTCTTCCTCCAGGAGTGTGACCAAAAAGGGCAATATACTAAAAGCCTTCTTTACCATCCTATCTACCTGTGACGACACTTTCAGGGAATTGTGTACTTGGACTCCTCGATCCCTCTGCTCCACACACTCCGCAAGACCATATTATTCACTGTGAAGGTTCTGCCCTGATTTGATTTCCCACAAAGGCAAACTTCACACTTATCTGCATTAAGCTCCATTAGTTATTCTTCAGCCCACTTGCATAGCTGATTAAAACTCTGTTCCCATGTACATAACCATTTGGAGTCCCACGGCCCAACTTGCCCACACAGGCCAACATGTCCCAACTACACTAGTCCAACCTGTCTGTGTTTGGTCCCTCTCCTTCCAAACGTGTCCTAACCATGTAGCTATCTAACTGTTTCTTAAACATTGTGAAAGTCCGAGCCTCAACTTCCTCCCCTGGCAGCTTGTTCCATACACCCACCACCTTTTTGTGTGGAAAAAGATACCCCTCAGATACCTATTAAATCTTTGCCCCTTCACCTTCAACCTATGTCCTCTGGGTCTCGGTTCACCTACTCATGGCAAGAGACTATGCATCTACCCGATCTATTCCTCTCATGATTTCATACACCACTATAAAATCACCCTTCATCCTCCTGCGCTCCAAGGAATAGAGTCTCAGCCTACTCAGACCCTTTAGCCCTGGCAACATCCTCGTAAATCTTCTCTGTCCCTTTCCGGCTTGACATCTTTCCTATAACATGGTGCCCAGAGCTGAACACAATACTCTAAATGTGACCTCACCAACGTCTTATACAACTGCAACATGACCTTCCAACTTCTATGCTCAATACTCTGACTGATGTTTGAATTTGACTATCCATAATCAGTGCTTGTCTATCCAAACTTCGGAATTCTCTCCAAGACTGGAAAACAATATTGCTAAATACATTGAAAAAGTACTTATTCAAGAGAATTGCAATTACAACAATTTTCAGTTAGAATGAAAACAAACAGATGTGTGCCAGTCATATGATTTGGAATGATACTGAAGAGAGACTATTCAGTTCTGCTCAAGTGTTCTTAGCACTGAGATGTCCTGTAGTCTTTACTGTCTATTAACTGCCTGTCCACAGCAGTATCAGCATCCCGAATACTAAAAGAAAGGTGCAGGAGAGCAGAGAAAACAAATTCAAGCATTCAAATATATTTGTTAAAGACGCTGCTGACACTTTTTCAACTTCCGATTACGGTTGTGTAGGAGAGAACAAAAATCAACAATAACTGGAACCTGACAATGAAAGAATATTTTAGAGAACATATTTTTTTAAATGTTGTCTGCACAGAGATTGAAAACATGAAAAGTTTGCATCTGTGGAAGCCACTCTGCTGGTTGCAGTGGACTATGCTTAAGATTGGGACATAGAAACTTAGAAAATAGGTGCAGGAGTAGGCCATTCAAGCCAACGCCGCCATTCAATATGGTCATGGCTGATCATCCAAAATTAGTACCCCATTCCTGCTTTTCCCCCACATCCCTTGATTCCATTAGCCCAAAGAGCCAAATCTAACACTCTCTTGAAAACATCCAATGAATTGGCCTCCACTGCTTTCTGTGGCAGAGAATTCCACAGATTCACAACTCTCTGGGTGAAAACGTTTTTCCACATCAGTCCTAAATGGCCTACCCCTTATTCTTAAACGATCGCCAAGCCTGCGCTTGGTCTCGTCGATGTAAAGAAGTTGACATCTGGAACAGCGGATACAATAGATGAGGTTGGAGGAGGTGCAGGTGAACCTCTGCCTCACCTGGAAAGACTGTTTGGGTCCTTGGATGGAGTCGAGGGGGGAGGTAAAGGGACAGGTGTTGCATCTCCTGCGGTTGCAGGGAAAGTACCTGGGGAGGGGATGGTTTGGGTGGGAAGGGACGTAGTGGTCCATGGAGTTACGGAGGGAACGGACTCTGCGGAAAGCATAAAGGGGTGGAGATGGGAAGATGTGGCCAGTAGTGGAATCCCATTGGAGGTGGTGGAAATGTTGGAGGATGATTTATTGTATGCGACGGCTGATGGGGTGGAGGGTGAGGACAAGGGGGACTCTATCCTTGTTACGAATGGGGGGAGGGGGAGCAAGAACGGAGCTGTGGGATATTGAGGAGACCCTTGTGAGAGCCTCATCCATAATGGAAGAGGGGAACCCCCGTTTCCTAGAGAATGAGAACATCTCCGATGCCCTCGTATGGAACACCTCATCCGGGGCGCAGATGCGGCGTAGACGGAGGAATTGGGAGTAGGGGATAGATTTTTTACAGGAAACAGGGTGGGAAGAAGTGTAGTCCAGATAGCTACGGGTATGGTTGAGACAGATAGTACAGAGGTAACAATGGTGTCATCCGTATACATGTAAAACCTGGTGAGATTTTAGATGTTCATGCAAACAAGCTGCAGACAGGTATGGGGTTTTTTTTTGGGGGGGGTGGGGGGGGAAGAACCGTTGTGGGTTAAAAAGTGCCAAAAGATGCATCTTTGAGGGACTGATATTAGGTAGATTAAGACAACGTACTAAAGCACCCTACTAATAGCGATTATTATATTCATAATTGTAATGCAGGTGTCCTGATTAAAATTTTAATCTATAGAATTGACAAACAAATGTAAAGAATAAAAAAGACATCAAAAGATCAACTTATTATCAATAATCTATTTCTTGCTTTTTGATATGTGTGGGCCTTCCGACATCAGGAATTTAACAGCTAAGAACTTGATGTCACCTTTTTATCCTCTAGTTACTAACAGCACAATCTGGTCACAGTTTAAGGATAAGGGGGAAGTCTTTTAGGATCGAGATGAGAAAGTTTTTTTTCACACAGAGAGTGGTGAATCTGTGGAATTCGCTGCCACAGAAGGTAGTTGAGGCCAGTTCATTGGCTATATTTAAGAGGGAGTTAGATGTGGCCCTTGTGGCTAAAGGGATCAGGGAGTATGGAGAGAAGGCAGGTATGGGATACCGAGTTGGATGATCAGCTATGATCATATTGAATGGCGGTGCAGGTTCGAAGGGCCAAATGGCCTACTCCTGCACCTATTTTCTATGTTTCTATGAATCACATCGCGTAAAATTCTGCAGTGGAGAAAATTAATGGTTGGTGATGGTCTTGTTGTCGAAATGCTGCAGAAGTCTACTCTATTAATGATTACAGCAATGTCAGGGTTCCTGAATGCTCTGCATATACTGTATGACCGATTTGATTATTTCAGTGTGAAGAAGTTGCTGAAGTAATTCACCAGGCTGTTACTGGAAGACAAGATATCTTGAGTTAAGCCCAAATACTTTCTGTTCTGTCATTTGCCATTTATGCTTTAGTGTAATGTGCTCGTTTTTAAACAAGTGAAGTGTATGAAAGCTATGTTATTTGGTCATTCTTGTGTAGATACTTGTAGGTCTGTTGTGCTTAGCTGGCTCTTCCGGTACAAGAATGATTACAGTTCAAAATGTTACAGCACTGGCTGCAATATATTGTGTAATGAAATAGCTTCATGGATATGCAGGCAGGATTTTTTTCCGCAGCAAATTTACCTGCTGGCTCCTGCTCACTTTGACTGCACGAGAAATCATCCAGGCACAGGTCGATAAGAAGAACGTGGCCAGTATCAGTTACAACAGCTACTATACCAAAAAACCACCGGAGACTTTGATTCAAGCGCTGTGTACTGGCTGTGGCACCTCCATGATTAACAATTGGCTCAATGCCTGTTACCTATGATTTAAAACAAATTAAAAGGCTGTAGTAATATTGGAATCTCCCATCAAAATGTTATACATATCAAAGAAAATGTTATACATATCATTTTTTTAAAGAAGAGGGGGGGGGGGGGGAAGAGAGGGGGAGAGAGGGGGAACCGTTTCTGCACAGTACATTATTAAATATGTTGAAAATTGCAAGTAAATATTTACTAAACAAAGTAATTAATTAAGCAAAACAACTGTTGACTTGCCAGTGTAGGATGATTTCAAAAACATACCTTCCCAGGGAGGAATACTGCTTTAACCACTCTGGAAACTGAGAGGTCATAAAGGCAGAGGATGCTACCTTCAGATTCTTTTAATCCAATCAATAATCCAGTTCTTTTCAACCAACAAAATTCTTTGACCGCCAGTATGGTGGGAGCGTGCTCTCCAATTCCACAAAACCTATAGGCAGACAGTCGTTCACCTGTGACCGAGCTAAGTAGCTCCAAATGAGCACCACAAGCCAGCCAAGACAACCCATTTCTGCCTGAAAGGGAAACCCAAAAATCATTATTTTACTTTCTTACTAGAATGTATGAACCCATCTTCACACATAGTAAGTAATTCAAAAAGCAAAATGAAGCAAACAAACAGGCTGTGCTCACCAGACCTGCAGCCAGATTGTATACCCCCAAATTAACACTCAATGGCAGTTCTGTCCAAAAGGTTGCAAAGACAATCGTTACCTATTTACAGCTATTTGGGATGAGTAACCTTTGGTCATAGCACTACCTAAAACTATTTAATTGCTTTGAAAAAGATAAGCAAGGAGGTGGTTAAATCCACGTGAAAATTTTATACACGTAATTGCTGATACAATTTGAATCTTAAGTCATCTTATAAACAATGTATCCTTATTTTATGTGATCCTGTGAAACAAAGCCACTGAATGTATTATAACTTTATCCCTCTGAGATACAGGCAGCCCCCGTCGGGGGGGTGAGAACAGAAAACATTGTGTACGGCAATGTCGCAAATGTGTCAAGAAACACAAGCTGAAGGGAAGTGTTTATTTAATTACCTTTTTCCCCCTCCCACATAAATTCTCAAAAAGTGAAATTGATTCTGTGTCTCAAATTTTGGGTAGTGATTTGTGAATTCTCCTAGGGTAAACTTAAGTTAGCTGAGCAACGGTGATGCAGGATCAAATTTATCTACAATAATTGATTCTTCCTTAATATCTGGGGATATGCAACTCTTTTGCTATTTATTAGGTTTAGGAAATAAACAGAAAATATAAGAATTTCATGCAGGAGTAGGCTCTTTGAATCTTATTCACCATTCAACAAGATCATGACTTATCTTTACTATTTTCTTCACTATTCCTAGATCATCCGATTCCCTTAATGCCATAATTTTACCATTCTCGGTTCTGAACAAACTCAACTAATTAGCATCCACGGTAGAGAATGTCAAGTCAAGTCAAGTCAATTTATTTGTATAGCACATTTAAAAACAACCCACGTTGACCAAAGTGCTGCACATCTGACTAGGAAAAAAAAGAAACATACAGTGGAACATAATGTGAGAGATTTGTCACCCGAGGAAGGAATTTCTTTTAATTTCAGCCCCAAGAGCACCGTCTTTTAATTTCTGTAAGCAGACAACTAGACTTCAAATTGAGAGAAACATCCAGTCTGTTTACCCTTGTAAGAATTTTGTAAACTTCAATGATCCCTTTTCATTCTACAGAACTCTCGAGGACAAGTCTAGCCTTCTCAATCGCCCAAACTCGCTAATCTTAGAAGGTTCTACCGACTCGTCTCTGTACTTCCTCGACGGTACGCATGCACTTTTTAGAACTAAAAGTACACCATGGTCCAGATACAGTTGCACCATGCCCTGCATTATTGCAATGAGACATCTTTACTGCATTATCTTTATTGCTTTACCCATGTGTGGGCTTTCAGTGGCTTGTTGGCAAGGAACCATCAGTCAACTTGAAAAATGCGATGATCTGATCCTCTCAGCCAGATTAATAGATTAGAAATATAGAAAATAGGTGCAGGAGGAGGCCATTTGGCCCTTCAAGCCAGCACCGCCATTCATTGTGATCATGGCTGATCATCCACAATCAGTAACCTGTGCCTGCCTTCTCCCCATATCCCTTGATTCCACTAGCCCCTAGAGCTCTATCAAATAACCTGGGCCTGCAATATCCCAGCACTCACAGCTAGCAAAATCTGTAAAATCATCAACTTATTTCTCTTTACCACCGTGTACTATTTTTTATTAACTACACAGTTCACCACGGATGGCCATGGAAATTGACAAGAATTAAATTATAACATATATAACATATAACAATTACAGCATGGAAACAGGCCTGTCCGGCCCTACCAGTCCACGCCGACCATTCTCCCTGACCTAGTCTCATCTACCTGCACTCAGACCATAACCCTCCAATCCCCTCCTATCCATATACCTATCCAATTTACTCTTAAATAATAAAATCGAGCCAGCCTCCACCACTTCCACCGGAAGCCCATTCCATACAGCCACAACCCTCTGAGTAAAGAAGTTCCCCCTCATGTTACCCCTAAACCTTTGTCCCTCAATTCTGAAGCTATGTCCCCTTGTTGGAATCTTCCCCACTCTCAAAGGGAAAAGCCTACCCACGTCAACTCTGTCCGTCCCTCTCATAATTTTAAAAACCTCTATCAAGTCCCCCCTCAACCTTCTACGCTCCAAAGAATAAAGACCCAACCTGTTCAACCTCTCTCTGTAGCCTAAGTGCTGAAACCCAGGCAACATTCTAGTAAATCTCCTCTGTACCCTCTCCATTTTGTCGACATCCTTCCTATAATTTGGCGACCAGAACTGCACACCATACTCCAGATTCGGCCTCACCAATGCCCTGTACAATTTCAACATTACATCCCAACTTCTATATTCGATGCTCTGATTTATAAAGGCAAGCATACCAAACGCCTTCTTCACCACCCTATCCACATGAGATTCCACCTTCAGGGAACAATGCACAGTTATTCCCAGATCCCTCTGTTCCACTGCATTCCTCAATTCCCTACCATTTACCCTGTACGTCCTATTTTGATTTGTCCTACCAAAATGCAGCACCTCACACTTATCAGCATTAAACTCCATCTGCGATCTTTCAGCCCACCCTTCCAAAAGGCCCAAGTCTCTCTGTAGACTTTGAAAATCTACCTCACTATCAACTACTCCACCTATCTTAGTATCATCTGCATATTTACTAATCCAATTTGCCACACCATCATCCAGATCATTAATGTAAATGACAAACAACAGTGGACCCAACACAGATCCTTGGGGCACTCCACTAGACACTGGCCTCCAACCTGACATACAATTGTCAACCGTTACCCTCTGGTATCTCCCATTCAGCCATTGTTGAATCCATCTTGCAACCTCACTATTAATACCCAACGATTTAACCTTCTTAATCAACCTTCCATGTGGAACCTTGTCAACCTTGTCAAATGCCTTACTGAAGTCCATATAGACAACATCCACAGCCTTGCCCTTATCAATTTCCCTGGTAACCTCTTCAAAAAATTCAAGAAGATTAGTCAAACATGACCTTCCAGGCACAAATCCATGTTGACTGTTTCTAATCAAGAACAAACTGCCTTTAGTATTTTTAGCTTGGGGTAATAACTGTAGCAATTATAAAGATGTCTACCTGAAAATTCTGTGGGAGAAATAAGCATCTCATATTACATCCTTCATTATAGATCCAAGTATTTTCTCTGCTACGGATATCAGGTCAACAGGCTGGTGGTCCTGTGTTTTTATTCTACCTCGCTTGTTAAATAATGGAGTCACATTTATTCACAGATGCAATTCCAAAAGCTATGAAACTTTAGAAGGTAATAATCAGAATCAGTTATTAAGGTGGGATGACATGGAGCCGGTGTTAACTGGGGGGGGACCGTTAGTTGGCACGAACTCGGTGGGCCAAATGGGCCGTTTCCACACTGCATCTTTCAAAATTCCAGGATGAGTACAATCAGGTAATTTGTATTTATCTACTTTTAGTTTCACTGGCTTCTCTTGTACTCATTTGAAAAATAAATACTAACTTCCTTCCGTTTCTAATTCTCACTAGATTTTAGTCCTTTTGATTAGCTGGCATACATAAAACATGCAGTTTCTCTTCACCAAATAGTACAATGGCAATTCAAATTTAAATGAAATACTTTGTCAGAAACCTCTCAACAGACAACTGTACCTTCCACACTTAATCCTCCAAGGTAACGAGGCAATTGTATTTTGGTGCTGAGATAAACATCTTACAACAGCCATTTTTAATAAATTATTGAAACAAAATTTCACACAGAAACACAATTGGCAGAGATATAAAATGCAGCACGTTAACAATACTACTAGAACTAGAATGCAAACTAACCTCCCTTCCATTGACTCCATCTACACTTCACGCTGCCTTGGCAAAGCCACCAGTATAATCACGGATGAGTCTCACCCGTCATTCTCTCTTCACCACCAGACCTCCCAACATTTGAATTTACAAACTCATAATTTTGACGTCCAAAATTCAGAATTTTACATCAAAATTCATAAGATGGTGTGTAATTCAACTTTTCAGCACAAAAAAGGTATGCACGCCAAATGCGCATACGCATTGCTCTACTTTCATGTGTGAAAAACTTATTTCCAACCGTCTGTAGTTCTTGGACTACATGTACAATGTCAAGCCTATCATGAGTATATTCTCAAAATGCTGGAGTAACTCAGCAGGTCAGGCAGCATCTCAGGAGAGAAGGAATGGGTGACGTTTCGGGTCGAGACCCTTCTTCAGACTGATGTCGGGGGGGGGGGGGCGGGACAAAGGAAGGATATAGGTGGAGACAGGCAGATAAAGTGAGAACTGGGAAGGGGGAGGGGAAGAGAGGGACAGAGGAACTATCTAAAGTTGGAGAAGGCAATGTTCATACCGCTGGGCTGCAGGCTGCCCAAGCGAAATATGAGGTGCTGTTCCTCCAATTTCCGGTGGGCCTCACTATGGCACAGGAGGAGGCCCATGTCAGAAAGGTCAGACTGGGAGTGGGAGGGGGAGTTGAAGTGCTCAGACACCGGGAGATCAGCTTGATTAAGGCGGACTGAGGGAAGGTGTTGAGCGAAACGATCGCCGAGCCTGCGTTTGGTTTCGCCGATGTAAAGAAGTTGACATCTAGAGCAACGGGTGCAATAGATGAGTATATTCTGCTATTTATAGAACGGTTATTGAACAGAGATATTTTTTGTTTTTTTCTATTTTGCTTTTTCCTTACACATCCCAATTCTATTGAACAATGGTCATATGACTAAGTAATGAAGAAAGAGTTGATATATGCAACTCGATTAGCATACGGAAGTACTTGTTGAAGTAAATTCGCACATTAATTGATAATCAACCCAAAAAGGTGGTAATTGGCTTTTCTGCTGTATTTTATATTTTAACCCCTTCTTAATTAATTAATATAGTTATATAATCTTGCACTTAAATTTAATATTTACTCATTACAGTTCTATCACTGATTTTCTGGCACTCTTGGTTCCAGAGCTTTACTGGTTTATCCAGCTAGCCAAGGAAGTCGGCTATGGGGATAGATGTGTTGGCTCCAGCTGGGCTGGAGTTCCAGAGCCGCGGCCGCAGGTTGCAAATTCAACCCACCGATCGGCAATGGAAGTCCCGATGAGGTCGAGATTGGCTGCCTAGCCGAGCCTGGGTGCCACATTTTCGGGGAGACTTCCAGGGCACGGGGGATTTCTCGCGGAACCCTTAGCAACCTATAGCTGCCGAATTAATAAATTGGCCATGGAAGTCCCGATGAGGTTAAGATTGACTGCCTAGCCCAGCCTGGGTGCCACATTTTCGGGGCGTGGGGGATTTGTCGCGGAACCCCATGCGACTGAATTGACAAATTGCAATTGCAGGAAAATGTGAGGCGAAATCGGAATGGCGGAAATGAAATAAGAAAGCGGAAACATTCCGCCAAATTCGGACGGGTTGGGAGGGGTGCACCACTATCCCATCAAGCAAGATGTACAGAAGTGTGAAAACATTTCTCCAGGTTCAGAGACATTTTCTTTCCAGCTGTTATACCGTGTAAAACAACAAACTCATGGGCTCTACCAACTGAACCATCCTGTCATGGTTCTGACTTACCACGTACCTTACTGGAGACCCTCAGGCTAACTTTAATCAAACGTTTCAGGACTTTATCTTATACTAAACGTTATCCCCTTTATCCTGTATCTGTTCACTGTGGATAATTTGATTATAATCAGGTATTGTCTTTTCACTGACTGGTTATCACATAACAAAAAAGCTTTTCACTGTATCGCAGTACACATGACAATAATAAACTAAACTGAATAGCCCAAACACTCCAAAAAAAGGAACCCCAGAAAGATATCACATACAAAAGAACTGGGCTGCAGGTTGAAAGGCAAAGACATAAAGCGAAAGGGAATTGACACGAGAGGCACACAAATCAGAATCAGAATAACCTTTATTGTAATCCAAAAAAACAATGCTGACTAGGTGGCTTTGTAACAGCAGTCAAACAGATATTGAATATTTTCTCAAATAAAAAATGCTTTGTGCACAGATATGACAACAGGTGGTTCATTAGTAATGAAGGGGGTATTCCACTCCTAACATCTGCTCATAAGACATGTGCCACTGTATTTACATAAGTGTCGTAAGATTCAGTAAATCCTGAACAGCTGTAATGCTTTCAATAAATTCCCACAAACATCTTGAGCAGACAATAAGGCATTTAAAGTGCACCATACATCTCTGAAGCAAGGGCTAGAGCTGGTGGGAATAGACCTAATTTTAATTGCACTAAAATTAACACTCTTCTATAGTATGCCAACAGTTTCCAGCACAGATAATATGCAGATCAGGGTTGAGCCAATGCTACCCGTGTAAAACAACAAACTCATGGAACGTATAGATTCAGTTTTATCTTGAGAAATTACCATTCAATTAATTCAGAGCACGAGTTGAGTTATATTAAAACCACAGCATCACAGAATTAATCACAACTGATAAACAGAAGAAAATCGCTCACACTACAACTGGCACAACTTTTTCAACAGCTGTCAAAGAATATTCCGTAAACGAGATTGAATAGGAGCCCAGTGCAAGATTATCCTTTGCCCAACACTATATAGCCATTCTATTCTATCTAGCGAGGTTTGAATATATCAATTCAAATTATAGAGCATTGGACACTTACATGCAAGATGACACCAAATCTGACCTAAAAGGTCAACATTATTCCACCAGTGAAAGAGCTAATGGTTATTAACTTTGCATGATGGGATGCTTGACTATTGTCTGCAAACCTGCTTGTATGCTTTTGGAGCTTCTATATGGTTGAAAGTGGAGGAATGCTAATTGCTCATAAGGTTGTCTGATAACTGAAACTTACAATCCTTGGAAACCACAGAAACAGTAAAATGGTAGAATGAACAGGATCAGCCTGAACTTTGGGTCCTGAATAGCTGATGTTTGCAAAATTGCACCAGGCAGGATGCAACTATATGATTCCTAAAGCTTGTATGCCAGGCTCTGATAGTATATCCTGTTATGCCTGGGAAGAATGTCTGGGAAAGACGATGCTCTCGCTGAAATTAGGATGTGGTTAACTGTTGACTACTTGTGGGAGTGTGTAAACAAGACCTTCTGTGGTATGATAAGGATCCTTACCTTCGACTAATGACTTATTGTGTGGAATATTTTATGATTGTAGGGTGACAAGTATATTGTGTTCGATACAATTTGTGATTGATTTGAAGGAAATGTTGTGTTAAACATTCTTGCAGCAAATTCTGTATAAAAATGCTGCAAAAATGCTGTATCTTTGAGTGGAAGGACGGGGAGTGCTGAGTTTGGTTGCACACCCTTTGCACTAGTCCCCCCACTCCCGTCTGATGATGATTAAAGCTTTGCTGGGTTTACCTTTAACTTTTTATGTTGTTGTCTGTTTGAAGAAATGAACTTTAACACCAGAACCATAGCGTTGCTAATTCAATGCACATAAACTGAAAGTGGACAAGCAATAGGGTTTAAATAACTCTTAAATAATAGGCCTTTAAGATGCAGATACAATAACCACAATCCAAAGCTGTGCAATGGCTCACATCAGTACTCAACTTCCAATAAACAGATGTTATTAAACATCAGACCTACAGGCAAAACTTATTATTTAAATTTTACTGTACACAAATATACATAATTAGAGTTAGAGCACAGAAACAGTCCTTCAGTGCAACTCGTGCACGCTGAGTAAAGTTGTCCCATCTAAGCTAGTCCCATTTGCCTGCGTTTGGTCAATATCCCTCCAAACCTTTGCTATCCATATCCCCGTTCAAGTGTCTTTTAAATGCTCACAAGTTGTAGGAGTAGAATTAAGCCATTTGGCCCATCGAGTCTACTCCGCCATTCAATCATGGCTGATTTCTGCCTCCTAATCCCATTTTCCTGCCTTCTCCCCGTAATCCTTGAGACCCGTTCTAATCAAGAACTTGTCTATCTCTGTCTTAAAAATATCTACTGACTTGGCCGCCACAGCCCTCTGAGGCAATGAGTTCCACAGATTAACTACCCTCCAACTAAAGAAGTTTCTCCTCATCTCCTTTCTAAAAGAGCGCCCTTTAATTCTGAACCTATGACCTCTGGTCCTAGATTCTCCCACCAGTGGAAACATCCTTTCCACATCCACGCTGCCTTTCATTATTCTGTAAGTTTCAATGAGATCCCCCCTCAACCTTTTAAACTCCAGCGAGTAGAGGCCCAGTGCTGTCAAACCCTCATTATATGCTAACCCACTCATTCCTCGAATCATTCCTGTAAACCCCCACTGGACCCTCTCCAGAGCCAGCACATCCTTCGTCAGATATGGGGCCCAAATTTGCTCACAGTACTCCAAATGTAGCCTGACCAACACCTTATAGCCTCAGCATTACATCTCTGTTTTTGTATTCCAGTCCTCTTGATATAAATGCTAGCATTGAATTTGCCTTCCTTACTACCGAGATGCTGGCTCTACCAAACTACCAAAATGCTGTTATAGTATCTGTCTCAACTGTCTCCTTTAACAGCTCATTCCACATACCCACCACCCTCTGATTTAAAAAAATGCCCCTCAGGTACGTATTAAATCGTGCCCTCATTGTAAACATATATTCTCTTGTTTTGAGTAACTTACTCTGGGTAAAAGACCCTATGCATTCACCCTACCTATTCCCCTCATGATTTTATACATTTCCGTAAAATCACCCTCAGCATCCTGCATGCCAATAAGGTTCTAGCCTGTCCAACCTCTCCCTATCATGCAAATCCGAGAGCACTGACAACATTCTCGTGAAACTTCTCTGCACTCTTTCCAGCTTAATGACATTATTCTTATAGCAGGGTGACCACAACAGAATACAGTGCTTTATGTGCTGCCTCACCAACATCTTGTACAACTGTAACATAACATCCGAACTTCTCTACTCAATGCCCTGATGTACCAAAGGCTTCTTGACTATCATATCTACCTGATACTCCACCTTCAGGGAACAACATGTACCTGTACTCCTTGATCCCTCTGCTCTACAACACTCCTCAGGGTCCTACCATTCACTGTGACGGTCCTGCCCAGGTTTGACTACCCAAAATACAACATGAACCCTAATCAGTCCCTGTCTATCCAAATGCATATACATCTTACCGTTCAGCACCTTCTCAAGATATTTGCCTACCACAAGCTAAGCTCACTGGTCTATCCCTTTTCGGAATGGCAGGCAGTGACTAGTGGGGTACCGCAAGGCTCAGTGCTGGGACCCCAGTTATTTACAATATATATTAATGATTTGGACGAGGGAATTGAATGCAACATCTCTAAGTTTGTGGATGACACGAAGCTGGGTGGCAGTGTTAGCTGCGAGGAAGATGCTAGGAGGCTGCAGAGTGACTTGGATAGATTAGGAGAGTGGGCAAATGCATGGCAGATGCAATATAATGTGGATAAATGTGAGGTTATCCACTTTGGCGGCAAGAACAGGAAAGCAGAGTATTACCCGAATGGTGGCCAATTAGGAAAAGGGGAGATGCAACGTGACCTGGGTGACATGGTGCACCAGTCATTGAAAGCAAGCGTGCAGGTGCAGCAGGCAGTGAAGAAAGCGAATGGTATGTTAGCATTCATAGCAAGAGGATTTGAGTATAGGAGCAGGGAGGTTCTGCTGCAGTTGTACAGGGCCTTGGTGAGACCCCACCTGGAGTATTGTGCAGTTTTGGTCTCCTAATCTGAGGAAAGACATTCTAGCCTTAGAGGGAGTACAGAGAAGGTTCACCAGATTGATCCCTGGGATGGCAGGACTTTCATATGAAGAAAGACTGGATAGACTAGGCTTATACTCGCTGGAATTTAGAAGACTGAGGGGGGATCTTATTGAAACATATAAAATTCTTAAGGGGTTGGAGAGGCTAGATGCGGGAAGATTGTTCCCGATGTTGGGGAAGTCCAGAACCAGGGGTCACAGCAAAAGGATAAGGGGGAAGTCTTTTAGGACCGAGATGAGAAAACATTTCTTCACACAGAGAGTGGTGAGTCTGTGGAATTCTCTGCCACAGAAGGTAGTTGAGGCCAGTTCATTGGCTATATTTAAGAGGGAGTTAGATGTGGCCCTTGTGGCTAAAGGGATCAGGGGGTATGGAGAGAAGGCAGGTACAGGTTACTGAGCTGAATGATCAGCCATGATTATATTGAATGGCGGTGCAGGCTCGAAGGGCCGAATGGCCTACTCCTGCACCTATTTTCTATGTTTCTATATTTCTACGATTCTAGGCTATTCCTTGCAACCTTTCTTGTACCGAGGCACAAATTAGCCTTCCAGTCATCAGGCACCTCACCAGTGTCTTAAATGATTTACATATCCTGTACCTACTTGACTGTAATACGGACCGTCCTCAAGACATTCCATTAACTGTACCAAGTTCCTAGCCTTCACGTTTTCTCCACAGTAAAAACAGGAGAAATGCCGGACCTTACTCATCTCTTGCAGTTGCACGCATAGATGATTACTTTGGATTCCGAGGGCGCTATTCTCTCTAACTTTTTTCCTTTAACGTACAGAAAATATCTTTGGATTCACCTTAATATTATCTGCCAGACCCATCTCCTGCCCGTTCTGATTTCCTTCTTAAGTATGATCTTTAGTCCCCTAAACCCCCAGGGATACATTTGATCCCAACTGCCTATACCTCTTTTTTTCCCCTGGCCAGAGCCTCACTTTCCCTCGTCATCCAGGATTCCTTACAGCCAGCTGCCTTGCCCTTCACTCTAACAGGAATATGCAAGTCTAGAATTCTTACCTTCACTCTTTTTAAAACATCCCACTTTCCAGACCTCCCGTTGCCTTCAAACATTCTACTCCAATCAACTTTAGCAAGTTCCTGTCTAATGCCATCAAAGTTGGCCTGACCCCAATTCAGAGCTCTAGCTTGTGGCCATATCCATCACTATTTTAATGCTATTAGCTGATCCCAAAAGCCTCACCCACCAACACTTCAGTCACCTGCCCTTCCCAATTTCCTAAGAGTAGATCAAATTTTCCCTTGCCCTTGTAAGGCCCTCTAAATATTACAGGAAACTTTCCTGAACACATTTGACAAATTCCACTCCGTCTAAGTCCTTGGCACTAGTCCCAGCATATTTGCTTTTCAAATTCCTATTGACTATTAGAGGGCCTATAGTAATTGTGTATATTACAACTTAATCTTAAGTGATGGAGGCAATGTGTGTGGGTAACTTTGTCTCTATATTGACTTAATTGCATGTAATTCTCCCCAGAGAAATTTTGAAATGTTGAAGGCACACTAAATGTTCTATGTGGAAACAATTCACATTCATATGGATACAATGTATTACTATTATTGTCCAAGTGGACACAACATGAAAATTTTAAGCAGCCCTTATGTCTCTAATTAAAAACAATGTGCTTTACTCATATTTATATCCAGGTATGAAATGGCCCCATAGTACCTTGCTTATCACCTGCAAGAGCACCCATAGAATAAATAGCAAAAGGGGTAATTATCATACTATATGTAGAGAGGCGCAATACAGGCAATGGTGGTCTGCTGGAAATCTGAAGCAAAGCCCTGCCCTCCATACTGCTCTATCTATCATCTGGTTGAGAATTCAATCCTCTACTGTCACGCACGAAGGAATGAAAAAAGTTAGTGATCTCATTGTCTCAAGGCTCAGTGTAGAGCGGGTCAGAGAAAATGTTTAACTGCGAGGGCTAGCGTTAGTGGGCTTGTGCTTCTCTCTTAAGAATACACTGTGTGCAAGACTACCGAATAATTTCCATCTAATTTTCAGTTCTTGACAAACTCAAATCATATTTAAAAGATTCATTCTTTTCGGTTTTGGTCTGAACTGATATTCAATGTCAAACTGCTACAGCAAGGTACAACTGATAGTGCATTCCAATCTGGAGGATCTTTCCAGCAAAACATTTTTACAAGTTCCAATGTTTATATCTACTTTAGGCTGACAGGCAACACGTATTAAGTTATGCAAAACAAATTATTTTATTTCTGGAAAGCTTTGACAAAAGTTATATATTATAACAGATGTCATTATTGAATCAAATCAAGCACAAACACAACAGAATCAATAACTTCAAACAAAAAGTTATCCAAAATCACAAACAAGTAGAAACACCATAATATACCACACTACAGTCAAAGCATAATAATATTCCGTATTTTTTATTCATTATTTTATTGGGGAAAAGAAAAAAGCAAAAACATGGTATATGCAAAATTCTCAGTTTAATTTTTTTACTGTTCCAAAACATATTCCAAAACATTAATTTTATTTAGAGGCTGCGAAAACAAACAAAAACAATTGTTTGGAATAAACAATTTAAAGCTTACCAGTGGCAATTTTCCCATATAGTCCTACATCTTGTGCTGTCTCATCATCACCAAGAGCTTCAATGGTGACTTCTGGAAACTGTAGTAAACTACTTGTGACTTGTGCTGTTAGTTCACACATACTTCACTCTGAAATGAAATAAACCAAATTATATGGAGTAAATCAGAAGCAACTGAGCAACCATTCCAACAATTATAATCTGATTAGAAAGTAGCATTTGTAATTGTGATCAAGATAAATATTTACTTATTACAATGCTGCTGAATGCCAATAATTCAATAATTGTATATACTGCATTACAGAAAGAGTATTTTAGAAATGAATTCCCTGGCTATTCCATAATTGTAGGAAAATCATAAATGAATATTTGTTATTTAACATTTGCCTTTGCATTAACATTTCAGAATTTATGCCTTCCTGGCTTTACCAGCACAGGAAAGGGGTTACTCGAGTTGACAACGTGCTGATTACCAAATCATAGATTATCCATTATCAGGAAATCGCGACAATGCCAGCCACCGTGCCTAACGAGACTAATCCTATTTGCCAACATTAATTGCATATCCTTCTCCTGCTCATTCAAGTAACTATCCAGATCCTCTCTATATGTATAAACTGTTCCTGACTTCATTACCTCCATACTGCTCTATGCTAGAACATTGATTTCTCTAACTTTAGATAGCTCCCTACCCCTCCCGTTATCCCACTGTCTTCCTGTCTCCATTTATATCCTTTCTTTGTTCCGCCCCCCCTGACATCAGTCTGAAGAAGGGTCTCGACCCGAAACGTCACCCATTCCTTCTCTCCAGAGATGCTGCCTAACCCGCTGAGTTATTCCAGCTTTTTGTGAATCCTTCCGAACACGCAATGACCAGAACTGCGGACAATACTGCAAGTGTGGCCTAACCAATCTAGTGTACAACCATAACTTACTATCCCTACTCTTGTCCTCAATGCCTGGGCTGATGAAGGCAAGTATACAAGGCTTTCTCCATCGCTGCTCCCACCCTATGGAACTCACTACCCCAAACCGTCAGAGACTCCTCCACACTCACCACATTCAAAACATCACTGAAGTCTCACCTGTTCAGTACTGCCTTCAACCACTGAAGGTCACCTCACCTTCTGTCTCCTTTCTCTGTTCGTTTACTTATTTATCTATTTATTCACTTCCCTATGTTCTCTAAATCCCTGTAAAGCGTCTTTGAGTATATGAAAAGCGCTATATAAATGTAATGCATTATTATTATTATTATACCATGCACCTTCTTCACACCCTGACTACCAGTGCTCCCATTTTCAGGAACTAAGTATTTGTAGCCCAAGTTATCTCTGTTCAACAACATTTCTCAGTGTCCAGTGTACTACAGTATGTATAGGTAATTCTGTTACAACACAATAGTTGTGTTCCAAAGAAACCTCGCGTTAGAGGAAGAAGAGACATGAAGTGCTGGCGTAACTCGGCAGGCCGAGCAGCATCTCTGGAGGTGATGTTTTGGATCAGGCGAATAGGCAATGTTTTGGATCAGGACCTTTCTTCAGACTGATTGCAGTAGAGGAGAAAGATGCAAGAGAGGTGAAGGCAGGATAAAGCCAGGGCTGTGACTTTATATTCCACTCGGGTCGTTTACAACCCAACAGTATAAACATTGAATTCTTTCCAATTTTAGGTAACCAACTTGCAAGCTTTTGAGAGTGTAGAGGTATTGGTTGTGATCTTTCAAGGACCACTAGGTCAGGAATGATTCCAGGGGACCAAAATATCTCAAATGTAACTTCACTGTTCAAGAAGGAAGTGAGGCAAAAGAATGGAAATTATAGGCCGGTTAGCCTGATTTCAGTGGTTGGTAAGATTTTAGAGTCCATCCTCAAGGATGAAGTTTCAGGGTATTTGGAAGCACATTATAAAATAGGTCAGAGTCAGTTTTGTTTTGTTAAGGGGAGATCTTGCCTGACAAATCTGTTGGAATTCTTTGAGGAAGTAACAAACAGGATTGACAAAGGAGTCAGTGGATGTTGTTTACTTTGATTTTCAGAAGGTCTTTGAGAAGGTGTCGCATGTGAGGCTGCGAAACAAGATAGGAGCCCGTAGTATTAGAGACAAGATACTTGCAAGGATAGAAAATTGGCTGACTGGCAGATAGAAAAGAGTGGGAATAAAGCAAGTCTTTTCTGGTTGGCAGCCAATGACTCGTGGTGTTCCACTGGGGTCGATGTTGGGCCAGCTACTTTTCATGTTACATGGTAATGATCTGGATGATGGAACAAATTGCTTTGTGGCCGAGTTTACGGATGAAATGAAGATAGGTGGAGAGGTAGTGTTGAGGAAGGAGGAAGTCTGCAGAAGGACTTGAGCAGTTTGGGAGACTGGGCAAAGAAGTGGAGCAAATGGAATTCAGAGTAACAAAGTGTATGTTTGTGCATTTTGGTAGACGGAATAAAAGCATGGACTATTTTCTATAAAGAAGGAGAATTCAGAAATCGGAGGTGCAATGGGACTTGGGAGTACTGGTGTGGGATTCCCAAAAGTTTAATTTGCAGGTTGAATCAATAGTAAGGAAGGCAAATGTAATGTTACCATTCATTTCGAGAGGACTAAAATATAAAAGCAAGGATGTAACGCTGAGGCTTTATAAGCGGTTGATCAGACCACATTTGGAATATTGTGAGCAGTTTTGGATCCCATATCTGAGGAAGGATGTGCTGGAATTGGAGGGGGTCCAAAAGAGGTTTACGAGAATGATCTCAGGGATGATTGGGTTAACATATGAAGAACATATGATGCTCTGGGCCTGTCATCGCTGGAGTTAAGTATAATGAGGGGAAGAAGATTCTGACTATCCATATCCCTCATCATTTCATAAACCTCTATATGGTCACCCCCAGCCTCCTAAATTCCAGTAAGAATAAACCATGAATATCCAATTGCTCCCATTTACTACAACCCTTCATTCCAGGCGACATCCTTGTTAATCTCTTTTGTGCTCTTTCTATCGCTACCACATCCTTTCCAGCAATGTATATTGTTCACAAGCGCAGTCTAACCAATGTTTAATTCAAATGCATCATTGACCTCCTGTGCTCATGTTTTGGCCTATAAACTGACTTCCCAACATTTGATTTGAGGGGCAGAGGGAGGGTCAAGGCATGTGTTTTGCGGAAAAATGTGAGGTGAAATCGGAATTGCGGAAATAAAACAAGAAAGTGGAAACTTTCCGCCAAATTCGGAAGGGTTGGGAGGTCTGTATAAAGATAAACATTCAAAATGCCTTTTTCACTGCCCTATCCATCAGTGCTGTCAAAAAAGCTGGAAGAGAGGAAAGGCAGGACAAAGCCTAGCGAGTGATATGTGGATACATGTGAGTTGGAACATCATATACACCACTCCCATTTTTTTTGCCACATTCACATCAACTCCCCCAGAATCTACCACTATCACGAAACTCAGCTACACAATGGAGCAATTTACAGTGGTTAATTAGCGTGCAGGAAATTGATGCAGTCTTATGAAGAACCCTGCACCAATATGCAGCCCACACTACAGAATAATGTTTGGAGATCATGAAGCCCTTAGAAATTATATGGGCTCATGAAGGAAGCTGAGAAATTATGTTTAGAAAGGGCTCAGAACCAAGTTATCTGGCATTTGTGGTATAATATATTAATGACACATACAGGTGGCATTTAAATGGTTTGCCCATGATATAAACATTTGTTGTCGGCCAATAATGAGCTAGAAAGCACTAGCCTGTATAAATACGTCAAAGTAGTGGTTAGGCACAAACATATCAAATGGAATTTATCCAGCAATGCATTTGAGAGTGTGAGCGAATATGTCTAAGGAGGGCAAACAAGGCAAATAAAAGAACAATGGCAGGATACCTAAAGATCAGAAGGAATCCACATCCATGGACCTCCCAAGGCAACAGAATATGCCTGCAAAGGTGAGGAAAAAAAAGTACCTAAGACAAAAAAGGTAACAAGGAAACAAGCTCTGCCTAAGTTAATAAAAGAAACAGGGAAGTTCTACTGGAACTTAGTACCCAGTCACAGATGCAGTTCCCACATCCACTCACATTACAAGGAGGATGTCACAATATTAGAGGGGGTGCACAAAGTTACATGGATGTTGTCAAGATTAAATTAGTTACAATGTGGGGTACTTTCCTTTAGAACAAAAATGACCAAAACAAGACTTGATTAAAGTGCTTAAAATATAAGGACGAGACAAGAGGAAAGGGAATATATACCTCCCCTCAGATTTGAATAACTAGACGGCATAAATTTAAAAACTTGTTACCACATGTTATCAAATTCCTTCTCCTAATTCTCTACCCTTCTTCAGACTGAAAAAGGGTCTTGACCCAAAAGGTCCCCGTTCCTTCTCTCCAAAGATACTGCCTGTCCCACTGAGTTACTCCAGCGTTTTGTGCCTATCTTAGGTGGAAGGATGACAGACACAAAAAGCTGGTTTAGTTTATTTTAGTTTAGTTTACAGCTGCTCCTCAACTTACGATGGGGTTACGTTCCGAGAAACCCACTGTAAACCGAAAATATCGTACGTCAAAATGCAGTTAATACACCTGATCACGTGGTCGGAAGCGAGCTGCGGCTCGCTATGGGTCGCTGCGGCTCGCTATGGGTCGCTGCCGTTTGCACCATCACAAAGTCGAAATATCACAAGTTGAAGCATCATAAGTCGGGGAGCACCTGTATTGTCACATGTACCGAGGTACAGTAAAAAGCTGAAGAAGGGTCTCAACCCAAAATGTCACCTATTCCTTTTCTCCAGAGATGCTGTCTGACCCGCTGAGTTACTCCAGCTTTTTGTGTCTATCTTTAGTTTAAACCAGCATCTGCCGTTCTTTCCTACACATATAGGTAGGAGACAGGGTGGGGGTGCAGGAAAGAGGGAGAAATGAGTGCACATCCAGGTGAGGCATAGAGAAAAGAGGAGGGAAAAAAGGGAGGAAGGGATGTTTTTGGTAGTTTACCTAAAATTGGAGAACGCGATGTTCATACTGTTGGTTTGTAAGCTCCCTGAAAAGAATCAGGGGCACTGTTCCTCCTGTTCGCATTTTGTTGCCCCCTTTCTTTCCTGTTCCCCACCTGGATGAACACCCGTCCCCTTCCACCTCTATCCTTTGCTCTAACTTCACACTTTGCACCTCTTCTCTGTTCATTTCAATTTTTCGGCTTCTTCCCACCTGTGGCCTTTGTCCATTCACCTGCCAATAAAAAAGCCTTCACTAGAATCTACCTACCACTAGCCTAGCTTTATCCCACACCCACCTCTCTTCTAGCTCCCCCCCCCCCTCCCCCTCCACTACAATCACTGGGGAAGAGACCAACCACTGAAACATCATTTATCCATGTTCTCCAGAGATGCCGCCTGACCTGCTGAGTTACTCTAGCACTGGTTTTTTTTTAAACTCAATGTGGTGTGCCCCAGGATAAGTGCTGCCATTGCTCTTTATCATCTACATCAAAGTCTTAGATGAGAATGTACAAGGCATGATTAGGAAGTTTACAGTGGACATTAAATTAGATGGTATCAAAGACACTGAAGATGGTTATCAAGTACTGAAGCAGGATCATGATTGGCTGGGCAAATGAATGGCAAATTGAGTTTATTTCAGATAGTGTGAGGTGTTGCATTATGGGGAAGACACACCAAGACAGGACCTTCACGATGAACAGTAGGGCCATGGGGTGTGTTTTTGAGCAGAGGGTTCTAGGAGTACAAGCACATAGTTCCCTGAAGGTGGTGTCACAGGTAGATAGGGTGGTAAAGAAGGCTTTTCATCAGTCTGATGGCTTTTATCAGTCATGGAATAGTGTATAGAAGTTGGGAAGTTATGTTACATTTATACAAGGCGTTGGTGAGGTCACACTTGTAATATTGTGTTCAGTTTTGTTCCCCTAGTGAGGAAAATTCCCATTAAGCTGGAAAGAATGCAGAAGGTTTACGAGGATGTTGCCAGGGCCCAAGCTACAGGGAGTGGGTGGGCAGGCTGGCACATAATTCCATGGAGTGCAGGAGGCAAAAGGGTAAGTTTATCAAGGTATATAAAATCATGAGGCATAAATAGGGTGAATGTATATAGCCTTTTTCCCGGAATATGGGAAACAAGAAGTGGAGGGCATAGGTTTGAGATGAGAGGGGAAAGATTTAACAGGAGTTCGAGCAACAACCTTTTAAAACACAAAGGATAGCAGATACATGGAACAAGCTGCCACAGAAAGGTAGATACAATAACAATTTTTAAAAGCACTTTGCACAAGCACCTGGATAGGAAAAGTTTAGATGGATATGGGGACAAACATGGGCAAATAGGTCTAGCTTAGATGGGGCATCTTGATCAGCTTGGATGAGTTGCACTGAAGAGCTTGTTTCCGTGCTGAAAGACTATGGCTTTATCATCAAAGTGAAGATATAGGTTCTGTCAAAGAACGTAGATATCAACACGGTGCAAAACCAGCAATATTTCATGATTGTGCTATAAAAACAAAGTTAGATACCACTTCTATCTTTAGTGTACCTTTTGTATTTCAGTACTTTTTGACACATTATAATTTTCTAGTTTCCCACCTGAACTTGTGGTTAGTAAACTGTTATATAAAATGTAATAAAAATGTATAACATCTCTGCTATTTCAAATAATTCAGACAAGCTTTATATCTGGACTTTCAGAAGGCCTTCGACAAGGTCCCACATAGGAGATTGGGGTACAAACTTAAAGCACACGGTATTGGGGGTTCAGTGTTGAGGTGGATAGAGAATTGGTTGGCGGACAGGAAGCAAAGAGTAGGAATAAACGGGTCCTTTTCGGAATGGCAGGCAGTGACTAGTGGGGTACCGCAAGGCTCAGTGCTGGGACCCCAGTTATTTACAATATATATTAATGATTTGGACGAGGGAATTGAATGCAACATCTCTAAGTTTGCGGATGACACGAAGCTGGGTGGCAGTGTTAGCTGCGAGGAGGATGCTAGGAGGCTGCAGAGTGACTTGGATAGATTAGGAGAGTGGGCAAATGCATGGCAGATGCAATATAATGTGGATAAATGTGAGGTTATCCACTTTGGCGGAAAGAACAGGAAAGCAGAGTATTACCTCAATGGTGGCCAATTAGGAAAAGGGGAGATGCAACGTGACCTGGGTGTCATGGTGCACCAGTCATTGAAAGCAAGCGTGCAGGTGCAGCAGGAAGTGAATAAAACGAATGGTATGTTAGCATTCATAGCAAGAGGATTTGAGTATAGGAGCAGGGAGGTTCTGCTGCAGTTGTACAGGGCCTTGGTGAGACCGCACCTGGAGTATTGTGTACAGTTTTGGTCTCCCAATCTGAGGAAAGACATTCTAGCCTTAGAGGGAGTACAGAGAAGGTTCACCAGATTGACCCCTGGGATGGCAGGACTTTCATATGAAGAAAGACTGGATATGACTAGGCTTATACTCGCTGGAATTTAGAAGACTGAGGGGGGATCTTATTGAAACATATAAAATTCTTAAGGGGTTGGAGAGGCTAGATGCGGGAAGATTGTTCCCGATGTTGGGGAAGTCCAGAACCAGGGGTCACAGCTTAAGGATAAGGGGGAAGTCTTTTAGGACCGAGATGAGAAGACATTTCTTCACACAGAGAGTGGCGAGTCTGTGGAATTCTCTGCCACAGAAGGTAGTTGAGGCCAGTTCATTGGCTATATTTAAGAGGGAGTTAGATGTGGCCCTTATGGCTAAAGGGATCAGGGGGTATGGAGAGAAGGCAGGTACAGGTTACTGAGCTGGATGATCAGCCATGATCATATTGAATGGCGGTGCAGGCTCGAAGGGCCGAATGGCCTACTCCTGCACCTATTTTCTATGTTTCTATGTTTCTAAAACAGCTAAGGTATACTGTAAAAAAATAATTTCAACTGTGTACATAACCTTTATCCCATTCATTTTAATGTTTAAAACTGCTCAGGCTCATTGGAATGCTAGTTTATCATCTATTGCACTATATTTTCTACACAGCTGCCTAGCCACGGTTCATGCAATGCACAGTAAAAATATACATATCTGGTCCTTTCTATTTATTGTTATTGCACCTATCTAAATGTCATCTTTATCATAAAGAAACAACAGCAAGGTATCCAGAGGTTTACTGCACAATGTAGTTTCCTCCCTTTCTTTTAGAAGCAAGTACCAATTGCGGCTCACTCTCAGATACTTAATTTTGATCATAGATAAATTTAGCTACAGAATAACTATGAAAGACTAAGTCATAACTAACAATGGTCAGCAGGTATGTTAAACCAGGAAACAATTATAATTTGGTGAACAAAAAATAAACTGATGTTAACTTAATCCGATACTATTTTGTTAAGAGTCAAATTAAATGTTGAAAGATTACTTTCAACTGCAATATGAATTCAGTCTGAAGAAGGGTCTCGACCCAAAACGTCACCCATTCCTTCTCTCCTGAGATGCTGCCTGGCCTGCTGTTACTCCAGCATTTTGTGAAATAAATACCTTCGATTTGTACCACCATCTGCAGTTATTTTCTTACATTATTCAACTGCAATAGCGATTGGGCTGCACTTGCAAACTCATGGAATCAATCTGTAACACAATAAGCGATATCCATGTGGTAGAAGGGAAGATTTGCATAAAGTTCAAACAGAAATAACTCTTGGAAGTAGTACCTACTAACAATGAGCAAGAAAATGATGACGAACTATCAAATCACAATTCAGTCAGCACAATGACTAGGCAAGTCATAAATGGTAAATTCATTCAATGTTAAGAACTAGAACAAGAGAAAGCAGCTGACAAATTGCCTCTAGCCCATGGCAACTGATCTAAATAAACGCTATCATAGTTAATTTACATTTGTTTTCAACATCATTCATTTTATTCAAAAAATAACCATGTATCAATCTGAAAATGTTGACAAATTTAGTGATGAAAATACTCAGAAAATAAGCTTTGCTCATTGCAAGGCTTTATCCAAATTCATCTATGTTGTCAAAGAAATTCAATCCGACACCACTTAAATCAAGAATAGAATATACAGTAGTACAATCTCACAAGCAGAAAATAAATTATCCACATATATAAAAACCTCAAGTGCATCTAGCTACCAAGTAGGAGCAAGACTACTTCCAGAAGATAGAAGAGAGAAAAGGGAATGGCCAAGTTCACAGGCATCTTTAACAATATTTCCAATCTTCCTGTTGCAACACAATATGAAAATGGACTGGATGGAAGGAAGTGATGAACCTGTGAAGGATTAGGCTGTGTTCACCATTCTCTGCAGACTCAGGCAGTCAAGAGCAGAGCAGTTGCCATACCAAGCCAAGATGAATCCCCATCAGAGAACTATAGCACATCTGTAGAAGTTTGAGACAAGCAAGTATTTTGTTTTTAAGATTTAGAAACTTACATAAACCTACTTAAAGGAACTATTCAGCTAAGTCAAAGAATAACAGCTGATACAAAGTAACCACTCTACCCAAGAGTAATGGCCCCACAAGTTACAACCTATGTTCCACCGTAATAGTCCAGTTTTACCGCATTACTGTTGAGCCAAGTCACCGTTATCAGAAAACAGTGCCCGGAAAAAATTGTGAAAAGAAAAATGATCTTTGCCTCGTATGATCTTCCAGCTCTGAATGACCAGTATTATGTTTTCAATCCAACCAATGCCAGCTATGAAAATGTCTGTTGTAAGTCATTGAACGAGAATCGCCATTTTATATGCTGCTTTTCACAATCTCACTACCTTCTGTATTCTTTGCCAATGTTATGCAAACGCTCTTAATTTCCATCTGTATGGGGCTCATTGACAATGTCAACCAAAAACATTGCTTGATTCTTTATACAAGCGACAACAGTCAGCTTGAGCAAACCATTCCTT
Organism: Rhinoraja longicauda; assembly: GCF_053455715.1. Lineage (NCBI taxonomy): Eukaryota > Metazoa > Chordata > Chondrichthyes > Rajiformes > Arhynchobatidae > Rhinoraja > Rhinoraja longicauda. The sequence continues at coordinate 44,505,556 of NC_135961.1, read as the reverse complement.
GTCCCCTTACCTCCAGTGTCTCTTAACCGTCCAATATAAGCAACTTCCTCCAACCAAACCTCTCCCAAATGACTAAATATCATTCTCTCTACCAGCTGCTTTAAATTGAACAAAGATGATCATACTTTACCCTAAAAGGAGTTTCAGGCTACACATCAATATTTTTTGTTATCGCCTAACACAGCCTTGCTTCAGTTCATCAGAAATGCTCATCCATTCCATTGCTATCTCAAGATTAACATTCCAACATACTTTTGATTCTATTTTCAATACTTGCAATTTTCTTTTTATTTATTTATGACTCATTCTCTCACCAATTCAATATATAGGATTTTATGGCTCATGCTCAATAAGCCTCAAAATCATCAACAATGTCAATATCAATTTACAGGACTGCAACATGCTCATTTACACATTACAGAATGTAAACCGCTTGTATTAAGTATACAAACCAGAACCTGCCTCATATGGACGACATGTCCGAATACCAAAAAAGAACATACTTGATGAAGAATATCAACATGCTAGAGAACTAGTGGAATTAAACTAAAATACTTATTTTCTGTGTACTATAAAAGTAATTTTGAAACTTATTCCTCCAGGAGGAATAAAATCTTGGAAATATTCATGAGGTCAGGTAGTATCTGTGGGGAAAGAGACAGATATATCAATCATTGACCTGAAATGTTTACTGTTTCTATCGCCACGAGATGCCTGACTGCGTGAATATTACTAACATTTGTTGTATTTCAGGTGTCCAGCATAGAACATAGACAATAGGTGCAGGAGGAGGCGATTCGGCCCTTCGAGCCAGCACCGCCATTCATTGTGATCATGACTGATCATCCCCAATCAATAACCCGTGCCTGCCTTCTCCCCATATCCCTTGATTCCACTAGCCCCTAGAGCCCTATCTAACTCGTAATTGGCATGCACATATTTTTTAACCACAAGTTGATTTATATTAAACTACAAAGTGAGAGTGACTCCCTTCTCCTCACGACATACTATTAGCTCAATTTAGACGTCCTGGTCCCTACACGGACAATCGACACACTGGATCCAGGAACTGCTGATTTAAAGAAAATCTGGTTTCTTGTTCACAAGTGCAATCTACAGATTCCCTCCAACAATCCACAAATCACAGCATTGCATTTCCAAATATGACGGAGGAGGCTGCGTTGGTTTAACTCCCTATGGACTTTACCATCATTTAAGATTTCGGAGACTTAATGCATGCACGAGCAACTGGATTATCCGACAACATATTTACCGCACCGTGAATTTGGCCAGGGCATACCAGAAAAGCAACACCACTAAAGACATCCCTTGTTCCTTTCCTCATCCGACCAACAATTCATCCTGAGAAGAAAACCACGTTGCTGTAGCGGGTATTCAAGGGCTGGACATTTCTGCGAGTAATAGAGACCGCGCGCGCCGAGGCCTACACGCACTGAGTCACCAGCCCCCACCCCACGCATGCCGCCCAACTTCGCCTTCTAAGAGTAACCCGCGGCGGCGAGGGCAGCAGCGATGTCGGCCTCCCCCTCTTTCTCTATTCCCGCAAGAGAATCCTCTCCAACGTCAGGATCTGAGCAGGTCAGATGCCGGCCGGCCGGAGATTTCTACCTGCTTGCGATCGGGTGCAACAGCAGCAGCAGCAGCAGCAGCACTGCCGGCTGGGTGAAGCCGCTGGTCGTGTCATTAATCCAGGGCACCGGCCCCTTTCAGCAGCGCGGCTGTTGTTTGGACTGACGCTCGCGGAGGGTGCTTTGCTTTGCTTTACGTTGCGTTGCTTTGCTTTGCTTTGCTTTGCTTTCCTTTTGTGCCTTTGCTCCTCGCTCACTCTCCCGCTCCTTTTACTTTAACATCAGCGCCATTTCCCAGCCAGGGCTGCGCACTGCTCTTGGCTCCAATTCCCTGTCCGGCCGCCAACTCTCGCGAGCGGCGCCCACGCACCCAGAGCGGGAATCCGCCTCACGTTCAAAATCCTGCGGTTTTATTCAACAAACTTTATTTAAACCCGAGGAGGGCGGAAAGCGAAGAACCACTGGAGTTTATCGGTTGAGTACATTCTTCTATCCTTTTTTCCCTCCCTATTTACACATGTTCAATGACATTGTAATTTGGGGCATCTGAGTATCATTGCCTTCATAAGTGAAATGAGCAAAATTAGGCCATTCGACCCATCAAGTCTACTCCGCCATTCAATCTTGGCTGATCTATCTTTCCCTCTTCACTCCATTCCCTTGTGTCAAGCGTAAGGCCGCCTTATAGAAACAACTGAGGTTTGTTCACCTGAAACTCCTTCAGCCATGCATCTCCATGGCCTTTCCAAACCTCTTTATCCTTCATGTACCACTGACCCAATCATCCTTCCAATTTCATTTGCTCATGTGTACTTTGTCTTCACAGTACGAGGTTAAAAAAAAAAGTTATAGTATCACCTTTTATCGCATCACTTCAAAGTCCTTTTGAAGTTTCCAGTTCCAATTTAGAAAATTGTGGAGATACCAGAGACTGCAGATGCTGGAATCCTGAATTAAAAAAACAAAGTGTTGGAGGAAGTCAACAGGTCAGGCAGCATCTGCAGAAGGAAATGGGCTGACGGGTTCGTGTCAGGATCCTTCTTCAACCCCTGGGTCAGAAAACAGTCGAAGAGCAATACAGTGGCTGGAATCACAGGGAGGAAGCAGTGAGAGGACCCTACAAAACTCCAATCAAAGAGAGAATTTATTTAAAGTTGGCATTGAGGAGATTTCACAGCAGTAAAACTAAGACACAAGAGACTGCAGATATTGAAAACTTGAGCAAAATACAAAATGGTGGCAAAACTCAATGGGACATGCAGATCTGTTAAGGGAAATGGATGTACAACTGTTTGTGTCGGGACAGTTGTACACGTTTGTGAGTCTGAGTTCCTTCAGCAGCAAGAAGTTATGCAGCCACATTGTGCATAGCAAATTCTAACAGCAGACTAGATTTTTTTTTACAAATTCAAATAGTAAATTTGAGTAAACAGCCAATATTGGCCAGGAACTTGAAGATAATTGCCCCACCTCCCAGGATAATCATGAAGGATGTTTTGCATATTTTCTTCCAGAAGATAGAAGAGAGAAAAGGGAATGGCCAAGTTCACAGGCATCTTTAACAATATTTCCAATCTTCCTGTTGCAACACAATATGAAAATGGACTGGATGGAAGGAAGTGATGAGCCTGTGAAGGACTAGGCTGTGTTCACCATTCTCTGCAGACTCAGGTAGTCAAGAGCAGAGCAGTTGCCATACCATACCGTCAGAAAACTGTAGCACGTCTGTAAAAGTTTGAGACAATCCTTATGGACATGCCGAATCTTCCCAGATGCTTAAAAGTAAATACAGCAACGCTCTTTTTGATCAGTATGAAACAACCACGTTAGGCTGCTGATGATGCCTAGGAACAAGCTGTCAACCATCTCTACAGCAGCTCCATTGATGAGTTCGCCTCCTTGCTTACTGAGGTCAACACCCAGTTTCTTTGTCTTGCTGACATTAATGGGTATGTTATTGTCCTTGACACAACGTTCCTGATATTTTCCTTTACATCATGTCATTGTTGTTGTAGATACACTTATATAAGTATATCTATATGAACATATAAGGGTGTATGAGTATTTTTGTATTAATATCTGATACTTGATAAATATTGATTAGGGAATGGGGGTAGGATTAAATAAGTTCACACTTCTTCCTACTCCTTTTCGCACATGTTAAGTAATGGATGAAATTCCTTGTATTTCTTCTGTTTTTTTGTTTATTTTGTTTTTTAATTGATGTCTTTTAACATGTTCGAAATAAAATAAAATGAAATGAAATGAAATGAAAAAATCATTGGCAAATTTAAATAAACAAGTTGGCATTATACTTGATCCCACAGTCATGCGTGCACAGGGAGTAGAACAAGGGAATGAGCACAGTGGGCACAAAATGCTGGAGTAACTCAGCGGGACAGGCAGCATCTCTGGAGAGAAGGAATGGATGACATTTCAGGTCGAGACCCTTCTTCAGACTGATGTCAGGGGAGTGGGCAGGACAGAGATAGAATGTAGTCGGAGACAGTAAGACTGTTGGGAGAACTAGGAAGGGGGAGGGGATGGAGAGAGCGGAAAAGCAAGAGCTACTTGAAGTTAGAGAAGTCAATATTCATACCGCTGGGGTGTAAGCTACCCAAGCGAAATATGAGGTGCTGTTCCTCCAATTTGCGCTGGGCCTCACTCTTACATTGGAGGAGGCCCAGGACAGAAAGGTCAGATTGGAAATGGGGAGTTAAAATGCTGAACAACTGGGAGATCAGGTAAGTTAAGGCGGGCTGAGCGGAGGTGTTCAGCGAAACGATTGCCGAGCCTGTGCTTGGTCTTGCCGACATACAGGAGTTGACACCTGGAACAGCGGATACAGTAGAGGAGGTGCAAGTGAAACTCTGCCTCAACTGAAAAGACTGTCGGGATCCTTGGATGGTGTCGAGGGGGGAGGTAAATGGACAGTTGTTGCATCTCCTGTGTTTGCAGGGGAAAGTACCTGGGGAGGGGGTGCTTTGGGTGAGAAGGGACGTGTTGACCAGAGAGTTGCGGAGGGTCTCTGCTGAAAGCAGAAAAGGGTGGAGATGGGATGATGTGGCCAGTAGTGGGATCCCGTTGGAGGTGGCGAAAATGTTGGAGGATTATATGCTGTATGCGGCAGCTGATGGGGTGGATGTTGAGGACAAGGGGTCTCTGTCCTTGTTACGAATGGGGGGAGGGAGGGCAAGAGTGGAGCTGCGGGAATCCCTAGTGAGAGCCTCATCTATAATGGGAAAGGGGAATCCTCGTTTCTTAAAGAAGGAGGACATCTCCGATGATCTGGTATGGAAAACCTCACCCTGGGCGCAAATGCAGTGTAAATGGAGAAATTGGGAGTAGGGGATAGAGTCTTTGCAGGATGCAAGGTGGGAAGTAGTGTAGTCTGGATTACTATGAGAGTCAGTGGGTTTATAATAGATGTCAGTCAATAGTCTGTCTCCTGTGATGGAGATGGTGAGATCTAGAAACCGTAGGGTGATGTCGGAGATGGTCCCAGTGAATTTGAGTGCAGGATAGAAATTAGTTGTGAAGTTGATGAAGTCAGTGAGTTCTGCATGGGAGCAGAAGGTAGCACCGATGCAGTCGTCAATGTAGCAGAGGTAGAGTTCAGGGATAGGGCCAGTGTACACCTGGAACAGTGATTGTTTGATGTACCCGACAAAGAGGCAGGCATAGCTGGGGTCCATGCGAGAGCCCATAGCAACACCTTGGATTTGGAGGAAGTGGGAGGAGTCGAAGGAGAAGTTGTTAGGACCAGCTCTGCGAGGTGGAAGAGTGTGTGTAATTGGCTGGTTCTGCGGTCGAGGAAGAAACAGAGACCTTCCTGGTGGGGGATAGAGGTGTAGAGTGACTGGACATCCATAGTAAAGATGAGGGAGTGGGGGTCTGGAAAACGGAAGTCATTGAAGATGAAGGGAATGAGCACACAATGCTGAGAGGCACCAATGTCTAGGGTCAGGATGGAGGACATATGACCAATTCTAACCGACAGGAAGGTCTGCCAGTCAGGAGGTCCAGAAACCAGTTGCAGATGGGGACTCCAAGGCCAACATTCAGCAGTTTATGGATTATTCAGTATTATGGAGATGAAGGCTGAGATGTAGTCAGGACATAGTATCCTAAGCTGTAGCCAGTGAAAAGCCTGCTGTTCTTGTTGTTAAGTTGATCCAGCGTAGAATGTCGTGCAAGTGGGATGGCATCTTCCGTGGACCTACTTTTCCTGTATGCAAATTGTGGAGGGTCTATATTGTTTGGAAGATTGGCATAAATGTGGGTTCTTATCGGTCTTTCAAAGCACTTCGTTATGGTTGATGTTGAAGCTTCTGGGCAGTAGTCATTGAGACAGGTCACTGTATTTTTCTTGGGGGCTGGAATGTTGGAGCTTTCCGTGAAGCAGATCGGAACAGAAGACTTGAAGTGTGAGGTCGAAGATGTTCGAAGACTAGCCAGTTGATTGGCACATAATTTCAGAACCTGTGCAGGGACTTAATCTGGGCTGACTGTTTTCCAAGAGTTTATTCTCATGAAAGCAGATTTGACTTCTGCCATCGAGATGTATGAGGCAGAGACATCTGGGAATAGAAGACACACCTCGGTGGAACCTTGTTTGTCTGTTCAAAATTAGCATAATCTGCATCAAACTCATCTGTTAAAGATTTGTAGTTGCCAGAGATCATCCCTAAATTTAGCTTGTAGCCCTGTTCTAGTCGACTGGCACTTGTATGGCCAAATTGATCTTCTAGCTTGTTTCTGAAGTTACTCTTAGCATCCTTGATAGCTTTGTGGTGATCTTAAATGGCTGACGTACAGTGCAGGATCATCCTTTTTGAAAGCCTTAAATCTGGACTTTAGCAGTGAATTAATCTCCTTGTTCATCCAAGATATCTGGTTAAGATAGATCTTAATTGTCTCTGTTAGAACACTGTCATCAATGCATTTCTTGATGAAACCGGTTTCAACTGAGATATTTTCATCCTGGCTGGATGAAGTGGTCTTGTACATGTTCCAATCCACTGACAAAAGGCAGTGCAGAATGAATCATCGGCAGCGTCAGATCATTGCTGTATTGCTTTTCTCTCCTCCACCTGACTCATCTGCCAATTAACCCCTCTTTACTGCATCCACCTATGACTTGCCAGCTCTTGCCTCGCCCCTTTCTACTGGCCATCTCCCATCTACTCCAGTCTTGAAGAAGGGACCCGATCCAAAATGTTACCTGTATGTTTCCCTCCATAGATATTGGCTGACCCATGGAGTTCCTCCAGCACCTTGGTTTATGATCAAACTGACCAGATAAACTGGTTTGTTGCAGCAGGTTGAATCTTAGTCAGAATATAAAGTTATGCTACTCTTTCCTACATTTCCACTTAACAGGAATTTAGTTGTGAAGGTGATCAATGTTATGTTGCAACACTACCTAATCACCGGTAATTTTGAACACTGGGATTATGAGATAGACAGAATACAGCAATTTAAGGATGTGAAATGGTTGTCTTGTGTTGGAATACTTGAAAGATTCTTGGCTATCCTTCCTCAGATTTATAAATTCCTTGAAAGCAATGGGAAGGCGGCAAAAGACATGGAACATCCAGACATGCATTTTTGCCAATTTGAATTCTCTCAATCTCTATTGTAAGGAAACAGACACTTCCCAGTAATATGCTGCATTCATCATCACTTTACAAAGATGACAACATTATTCATTCTTTGGAGACACCAAAGGCTGCAGAGCTGGAGCAATGAACAATCTATTGGAGGAACACTGCTTGTTGATCTGCTGAGTTCCTCTTGCAGATTGTTTGTTACTCTATTCATTGATTGAAAGATACAGCATAGAAATAAGCCCTGCAAGCCTACCGAGTCCACACCAACCATTGATCATCCGTTCATGCTAGTTCTATGTTATCCAACTTTCGCATCCACTCCCTACACAATAGGAGCAATTTGACAAATGCCAATTAACCTACAACCCTGCAAATCTTTGGGACGTGGGATGAAATTGGAGAACCCCGAGGAAAATCACGTGGTCACGGAGAACGTGCAGACTCCACACAGACACAATACTGGAGGTCAGGATCGAACCTGGGTAATATCATTCCTTACATTCCTTAATTTTCCAGTTCTCAGAGCAGTCACCTTGTCACCTCAAAAAATGTGAGCTTTTGAAACATTTCAATTACAATTTATCTCTTAGTTATTGGAAGAATTGAGGGAGGAATTCAAGTCCAGATTCAAAAATGTAAAAGAGAAGGGGCAGCACAGTAGCGCAGCGGTAAAGTTGCTCAGATTCAATCCTGACTACAAGTGCTGTCCGTATCTAGTATATACGTTCTCCCTGTAACTGTATGGATTTTCTCCGGGTGCTCCAGTTCCCACATTCCAACGACATGCAGGTTTATAGGTTGATTAGCTTGTGTAAATTGTCACTAGGGTGTCGGATAGAACTAATGTGCAAGATGATCGTTGGTGGCTGTGGACTTGGTGGGCCTAAATACCTGTTTCCATGCTGTATTTCTAATCTAAAGTACAAGCAAATTTTTTTTAATGTCATAGTGAACTCCTTGACATATGTGTCACCCTGTCACCAGTTATCAGGGACATTTGTTCTGACCTAATTAAATTGGAGAGTTTAATTGTTTCATTGTAATTGTTGAGAGAGCAATTCAGACAAATGACATTGTGAAGCCTGATTTAAGATAGGCATTTATCAATTCTGTAACTTTGTCCCTATACACAGTATCTATTTCTGAAACAATGTGAGCAAAACTGGCTTCATTGTTATTGTCAGTACCTATACCTGCCAATCTGCATTTTCCCCAATGATTACTTTGAAAAGACAACGAAGGAACAAATTGACCAAAGTACATGTGGACTGCTTTACATGCAGAGTCGTGACATGCAGCAGATACTGCATGAACAAAAACAAGGACTTTTACTCATCTATTTTTTTAAGTAACTTCTGAATTATTCTGCTCCTAAAAGTTTATTTCCATGTCTGCCTTTACAATTCTGCAATTCTTCTCTTTATAAAAGTATATTCCACAAATCACACCGTAAGATTGCATCATAAAGAAGCTGTTTGCAACATGTTAATTTAGTAGTTAATGTGTCTCTCACATTGAAGTTTTTTGCCAAATTGGTCCTTCACTTGACAAGTATTGAAGATCACTGGCTAAGGCAAGGCAGCATCTCGGGAGAGAAGGAATGGGCAACGTTTCGGGTCGAGACCCTTCTTCAGACTGATGTCAGGGGGGCGGGACAAAGGAAGGATATAGGTGGAGACAGGAAGATAGAGGGAGATCTGGGAAGGGGGAGGGGAAGAGAGGGACAGAGGAACTATCTAAAGTTGGAGAAGTCAATGTTCATACCACTGGGCTGCAAGCTGCCCAGGCGAAATATGAGGTGCTGTTCCTCCAATTTCCGGTGGGCCTCACTATGGCACTGGAGGAGGCCCATGACAGAAAGGTCAGACTGGGAATGGGAGGGGGAGTTGAAGTGCTCAGCCACCGGGAGATCAGATTGGCCAACGCGGACCAAGCACAGGTGTTGAGCAAAGCGATCGCCGAGCCTGCGTTTGGTCTCGCCGATGTAAATAAGCTGACATCTGGAGCAGCGGATGCAAAAGATGAGGTTGGAGGAGGTGCAGGTGAACCTCTGTCTCACCGGGAAAGACTGTTTGGGTCCTTGGATGGAGTTGAGGGTAGAGGTAAAGGGACAGGTGTTGCATCTCGTGCGGTTGCAGGGGAAAGTGCCCAGGGATGGGGTGGTTTGGGTAGGAAGGGACGAGTGGACCAGGGAGTTACGGAGGGAACGGTCTCTGCGGAACGCAGAAAGGGGAGGGGATGGGAAGATATGGCCAGTGGTGAGGTCCCGTTGTAGGTGACGGAAATGTTGGTGGATGATTTTGGATACGCTGGCTGGTGGGGTGGAAGGTGAGAACGAGGGGGATTCTGTCCTTGTTATGAGTGGGGGGCGGGGGAACAAGAGCGGAGCTGCAGAATGTAGGAGAGACCCTAGTGAGAGCCTCATCTATAATGGAAGAGGGGAAGCCCCGTTTCCTGAAGAATGAGGACATCTCTGATGCCCTAGTGTGAAACACCTCATCCCGGGCGCAGATGCGGCGTAGACGGAGGAATTGGGAGTAGGGGATAGACTTTTTGCAGGAGACCAGGTGGGAAGAAGTGTAGTCCAGATAGCTGTGCGAGTCAGTGGGTTTATAATAGATGTCAGTCACTAGTCTGTCTCCTGTGATGGAATTAGTCCCAAGTCTTTGAAAAAGACGCTTGTAAAATAAAACATTATCTTAGCATTCATGAAATACTATAACCAATGTTGATTGAATTGCAAAAAAGCTAGTTGCTGTGAGTCTGAAGTAAAAAGAAAATGCTGGAAATACTCTTTCAAAAATGATCATGGCCTAAATCTAAAAAACGCGGTTCTTATCTTGCTTGTTGTACAATATGTTCCAAAAAAGTTTTATTTAATTTGCAGATTATGACTTTAAAGATTGATCTACTCAATAATAAGATTAAAAGTTTCTTGTCAACTCCTAGATGATTTGTATATCAAATATTTGATCAACATGAAAATGATAGCAGACGAAACATTTTATAGCACTTTTGGCTATATTCAAGCATAAAGCATCCTATTGTTTACAGCACATTTTTTGGTCCTAATTTAAAATAAAATTATAACATGGATTGATAATATTGGAAGCACACAGCCAATTGGATAGCAGCAGTGGTAAAGAAAGATTGAAATGGAGTAGTGGAAAGTATAGAAAATCTGGAAAAGAGGCTCTGTAGCAGAGGGATATGGTGAAACAAAGTTGTTCTCTGGAGTTGGGACTATAAATGCTGGCCATCTACAATACTTACACTTGGGAGACAGCAGTGTTCAAATATTATCTCCTATTCCCTCATGGTTTGAGTTTTTCTCCCCTTTTAGGCAATTCATTGCCCAAATATGGTTACATTTGTGACTTTTTCAATTCACTTTAGTTGTCATACTTCAGGTCATTTTTCAAACTTTGGTAGGCATCTTCAACCTCCAGTCACCAAATAAATTACTGAACAGGGACAGCCAGCAGAAGCAGAGCTTTCTTATTCTTAAGAAAATTTTGTCCCATCATCTGGAGAGTATTTCAGATTCTCTGTAAGCTGCTCTGTGGAAGGTCAGGTAAACTCAGAGACGAGCAGACTGAAGGGAATATATTTACTCTAGTCTGAAAACCATTGCAGACATTGTTACAAACCAGAGACACATGACACAGTACTCAGTGTAGTTACTTTTTACCATCAATCCTACGTCCACGGTGCTGATTACTCTTTTTTTTGTTACATTTGTATGTGTACATTTTGAACTTTACAACTGAATCACAGGTATTAATAATATTAGTATGTATGATTAGTGTTTTAACTGGAATGTGGTTTAATGATCCACTTCAGAACCTACCACAATCCCTTTTGGGATCGCTATGGCAATTTCATCTGCAATTTTCCTATTTTCTACTGTAATTTCCTTGTTACTTTGTATTATTGATACTGGCACCTCAGATTGTGGGCAAATGGTAACTGACCCACTTTGACCTTCCAGAATCTCCAAATCTTAACAAAATAATTATTGGCTTAAACACTTGAACCGTTTCTCCAAAGTCCAACTTGACTGCTAAAGTTACCCATAGCTCATCAATTGTCCTCTGAACAAAGAACAAAAGTCAACGCCTTTACTTTCTCAGACTTTACAGAGATTTGGTATGCCCCTGAATATTCTAACAATCTTTTACAGATATATTGTAGAAAGTATCTTGCCATTGGTTGCAAAATGGCATGGTATGGCAATTCCAACTCACAGGAACGCAGGACGTTGCAGTGAGTGGTGGACACAGCCCCTACCTCCATCGAAAGCATCTATACAAGGTGCAAACTCAAGGTGACAACATCTAACATTATAGTTTCCCACCCTCTTCTCACTGCTACCATTGGGCAGCAGGTCCAAAAGCCTGAAGCTCCACACCACCATGTTCAGGAACAACAACTTTCCTACAACTATCAGGTTCTTGAACCAGCCCATACAAACCTAATTTTACCTTCAAAATAGAACACTACGAGCCACCACTAGCACAATCACAGACTTGGGGTTTTTTTCTAATCGTGTTTTTTTGCACTAAATGCCATTTTTTTTACATGGTCTTTCTTTTAGAAATATTATGTCATTTATGTACATTTGCTTTTGTGTTTGTCAGAGTATGTGCCTGTAATTTATCTTTCTATCTGTACCTTATCATACTTGTGCATGTGACAATAAACTCAACTTGAATCTGGTATTCATATTTGTGAAGTCTTAAAACAAGAGCTACTGATTATCTATCAGCCACCCTAATGTATCAAATCATACGACCCTACATTCCAAGTCATACAGCAGTTTCCTATGCAACATCAAGAGGTACAATACCTGTCTTTTCCTACCATACGATCTTTCCAGGTAAGGCATTGATTCACATACTCTTCTTCTAATTTATGTATTGCATTTGATGTTCAGTGTGGCTTTGTCTACACTGGGGGAAAAAACAGATTGGATGATCACTTTGCAGAACACTGTGTTCAGTCTGCAGGAGTGACCATGAGCTTCTAGTTGCCTGCCACTAATTTTCCATTGTATTCTCATTTTTGTGGCCTCTAGCACAGTTACATACATGGTCTAATATGGTCATTCTTCTGAACATTGAGCAGTTTTGTTTTATGGTACAAATCTATTATGAATACTATTATGAATACCCAGCGCAGACCTATTTGCACTTTATACTGTTTTAACTGTTTCTAATTTTGTTTCTCTGGGTTGTCTAAATTTCCATTGATTAGCTAATTAATTTATTGCATCGTATGGAAGTCGCATTAACAATCTCGTTGTACCCCTGTACAATGACAATAAAGATATATTGTATTATATTGTATTATCTGGTAAATGGTTAACTTGATTTTTGTTTGGAGGAGCTTGCTTCTGTTTTGATTTTACATCAAGGATTCCAGAAAGGCTAACTTTATTTTACCAAAATTGCAGTTTATTTTGGGGACTAATCTGGAAGATAATGATCTGTTCCTATTAATTATTCACCCAAATTCAATTTCATGCACATGAATATTCCCCAATGAACAGCAATTAGACATGACATCATATGCAAGGTCTCAACCTAAACCATCGGCAGTTCTTTTTACCACTATCTTCCAGATGCTGCTATGTTCTTCCAGCAATTTCATTTTTTGCTCCAGATGTCAACATCTATCACCTTATGACTCCATGATGCCTTCAAGCAAAGTCAAATGTAGCGTGTCTGGAAGTTATTTGCATCTGGCATAACAGGAAAGCAGTGCAGGGCATAGAGGTATACAGACAGATAAAATGGTACTTCAGGCAGGTAATAAACCACCAAGATGTTTAATCTGTGGAACATCGGTACTGAATTTTCTTCTAAAGGAAAATGGGTAAACTAGTATGGATTGTTAGTAAGATTCCTATCTCCCAGGTACTTCATTCACTAATTTACCAATATTTCTTAATGTGGAAACTGACTATCGAAATCTTATCACCAGTCAATGAATGCAAAGTAAAATAAGAACTTGAAGCATAGATGCAAAGTACCCTATTCCTACAAATGCTTTGATGATCTCAAGCACCTAATAGAAGGTATCACAAAACTGCTGGAGTAACTCAGCAGGCCAGGCAGCATCTCAGGAGAGAAGCATCTGCAGTTATTTTCCTACTCAAGCACCTAATATATACCATTCAAATTTATCACTGAAATTAGAGGTTGCTTTGGAAGTGAAGACTTTAAAATTAAATTCTTGATTCTGTTCTAGTTTGTGTCTATTTATACCATGTGTACCAAGTAAGTGAATAGCTTTCTTTTGCATGCTATCTAGGGCGGCACAGTGGTGCAGGAGTAGAGTTGCTGCCTTACAGTGCCAGAGACCTGGGTTTGATCCCAACTATGGATGCTGTCTGTATGGAGTTTGTACATTCTCCGTGACCGCGTGGGTTTTCTCCAATTGCCCCATTTTCTTCCCACATTCCAAAGATGTGCAAGGTTGTAGGTTAATTGGCTTCTGTAAATTGTTCCTAGTATGTATGATAGAACTAGTGTATGGGTGATTGTTGGTCAGTGCAGACTAGGTGAGCCACGATGTATCTCCAAACTAAACTTAAATATAAAATCACACTCCAGTACTATAGGTAGAGTGAAAGGGGCAGAATATAGTTCTTTGCATTGTAGTGCATCAATTCCATAAAGTTCAATGTCTGCAATGGGATAGAGGTGAAGAATTGGATAGTACCTTAATTTATGGATGGACATTTTAGAAACTTGATAACAGTAGGGAAGAAGCTGTTCTGGTGCACACTTTCAAACCTGTACATTCTGCTGGACCAGAGCAGGGAGAAGGAGGAATGACTGGGATGGGACAAGTCTTTGATTATGTTCTCTGCCTTGAGGCAGCTTAAAGTGTAGATAGAGTCAGTGATGGAAACATGGTCTGTGTGATGTATTGGACTAGTGCATAAAGGCAAATGTTGTCTATTATTTTCTGAAAGGTAATATCTATCAGTTTGCAGATGGCACCATTGTAGTGGGCTGGATATCAAATAATAATGAGATGGAGTACAGAAAGGAGATTGAGAATCTTGTAACTTGGTGCCATAACAACGACCTCTCCCTCAATGTCAGCAAGACAACGGAGATTCTGATAGACTTCAGGAAGGAAAGCAGTACACACACCCCATTACACATTGAAGACACCAAAGTAGAAATGGCCAAAAGCTTCAAGTTCCTAGGAATATATATCACCAGCAATTTGTCCTGGACCAGCCACACTGAACCGATGGCCAAGAAAACATACCTACACCTTTACTTCCTTAGAAGGCTTAGGATGCCCTCCAACAACCCTCACCAACTTCTACAGATGCGCCGTAGAAAACATTTTATCAGGATGCATCCAGGACTGCAGAAATTGCAGAGAGTTGTGGACGTAGCCCAGACTATCATACAAACCATCCTTCCTTCCATTGGCTCCATCTACACTTCACGCTGCCTTGGCAAGGTTACCAGTATAATCAAGAGTCAGTCTCACCCTGCTCTCTCCCTCTTCTCCCCACTTCCATCAGGCAAGTGGTACAGGAGTTTGAAAATGCATACTTCAAGATTCAAGGACAGTTTCTTCCCAGCTGTTATCAGGTAACTGAATGGTCCTCTCATCAGCTAGAGTGTGGAACTGACCTCCCATCTGCCTCACTGGAGAGCTTTGAACCATCTTTAAACAGACTATCTTGCACCAAATGTTGTACCCTTTATCCTGCACTGTGGATGGCTTGATTATATTCATGTACAGTCTTTTCTTTGACTGGATAGCACGTAAAAGCTTTTCACTGTACCTCAATACACGTGACAATAAAATATACTGAACCTAAACTATCTGCAAAAATAAGTGCATCTTCCCATAATATGGTGACATTTTATGACAAACCCATATACATACGGTCTAATAGAATAGGGGGAATTCACTTAAAAGCCACCTTACAATTTATGGCCAGATTTGAAAAAACGGGTCCCCGTTTACACATGGTAATTTACAATAATTTTAAAAATGTATATTTTGAAAATGTAACATGCTTATTCCTTTAATTCAATATCTTGATACCTCAAGTTTTAAAGAGGAATGAGGATTTTGATTTACAAAGCATAATATATGGAGCTATAATTTCAGAGGTATCAATTGGTGCTTCTGTGCCCAGGACATACACTTCCCAGGCACATGCAAGTTTATAATATTTCATATGTCATTTATCAGTATGCCTGAATGTGAACAAACTGAACGTCAACAATGATCTTTTATTTCCTTCATTATGTGCACTGCTATTACAAAAGGGCAAGTAGCTTAGTTGTATCACTCAGTTTGATCCAGAGGCCTGAATGATCAAGATAATTAAATTAATTTACTGTAAATCTCAGCAGCATATGGGGAAACTAAATTTGGGTCCTATGATTCATCATGGATTTTTAAAACTAGTACAAAATAATGGTAAACACAAAAACAGCAAATTGTTGCTAATTGATCTGGTTCATTCATGCTCTTTAAGGATGGCTGACCTCTTTATCCAGTACATCCATTAACGTGGCCAACTCTAATCGTTCCCTAAAATGGCCTAAAACGCAAAATAATTTGGGATAGAAAATATTTGCAGGCCTTACTAGTAATGTCATGTAAAAAATGCTATTTCGCCATTCACTGAAATCATTCACAACGTTATCAACTTGCTTGTGGATGGATATTCGATTTCCTGACGGGTAGGCCCCAGGTGGTGAGAATTGGCAGCCACACCTCTTCCTCACTGATCCTCAACACAGGCACACCACAGGGCTGTGTGCTCAGTCCTCTCCTGTACTCCCTGTTCACACACGGCTTTACTGCTAAGCACAGCTCAAACAGCATCCTAAAGTTTGCTGACGACACGACAATCTTGGGCCTCATCACAGACAACAATGAGACGGCCTTCAGAGAGGAGGTAAAGGCACTAAACAGCTGGTGCCAGGGAAATAACCTCTCTCTCAATGTCAGCAAAACTGAAGAGATGATCATGGACTACAGGAGACAGCGGGGGAGTGGACACCTCCCCATCCACATCGGTGATGTTGAGGTTGAAAGGGTCAGCAGCTTTAAGTTCCTCGGTGTGCACATCACTGAGGACCTTTCCTGGACACAATAACAAAGAAAGCCCACCAGCGGCTCTTTTTCCTGAGAAGACTGAGGAAGTTTGGCATTAACGCCAGCTTCCTCACAAACTTCTACAGATGCACCATCGAGAGCCTGCTGACGGGCTGCATTACAGTCTGGTATGGGAACTGCTCAGCCCACAGCCACAAATCACTACAGCGGTACCTGCGGAAGGCACGCCGCATCATCAAGGACCACAGCCACCCAGCACGCAGGCTGTTCTCCTTGTTACCGTCAGGCAGACGATAGAGGAGTATGGCTGCGCGTACCACCAGACTTAAGAACAGTTTCTACCATCAGGCTTCTGAACTCAAAACACAATTCAAATCATATATGTTGATTATTTTTAATATTGTCTTTTTAACTATTTTTAATATTGTCTTTTTACCTTACTACTGTCATTTTTTATCTTATTTATCCTTGGAATATTACTGCTGAGGTGACCCGTTGTCTTGACAAATACTTTTCATTGTACCGTTGACCCTGTGCCAACCTACATATGACAAATAAAAATGTATTATTATCTTCATCAAAAACAAACTGCTAAGAAAGCAGGACAACCAACATATGTGATGGCAAAGGAATGATGATGTTTCAGATCAAGACCCTGCATTCGGACTGTGTGGAGATGGAAATTACCAGTATATGGAAGTGAGAAGAAAAGCTGAGACAGATTTTGTAGGCAATAGGTGGAACCAAATGAGGGGGTGGGGAATGATGGACAGATAGAAAGGGGATAGGAAAGGTGAATTAAGGGAAAAGAAACTCAGGTGGATGGATATATGGGTGATGGGCAGGTGGAACTGGGTGGGGTGGGATTGATGAATTTTGGTAAAGGTGAGGATGGAATATGGTGAACAAAGATTGATTGAGAGAGAGAGAGAGAGACAGAGAGTGAACTTGATGGGAGTGGGAAAGGAACATAGGTGGTATGGGTACCTAAAAATGTAATGTTTAATTGTGTTATACTCAAGCAGAATATGAGGTGTTATTCTTCCAGTTTGCATCTGGCCCCACAATGGCAGTAAGGCAAGGCAAGTTTATTTATATAGCACATTTCAGCAACAAGACAATTCAAAGTGCTTCACATAAAACATTAAAGAGCGGTTAAAAGCAATTAAAACAGTCATTAAAGAGAATAGAAAATAGAAACAAGCTAAAATAAAATAAGACAGGTATAAAATACAAGAATAAAAGTTACAGTGCAGTGTAAGTAATGAATAATTATTTGATTTAATAAAAGGCAGCGTCAAACAGAAAAGTCTTCAGCCTCAATTTAAAAGAATTGAGAGTTGCAGCGGACCTGCAGTTTTCTGGGAGTTTGTTCCATATATGTGGTGCATAAAAACTAAACATTGCGTCTCCATGTTTAGTTCTGACTCTGGGGACAGAAGACAGATCTGTCCCAGATGACCCGAGAGGTCTGGATGGTTCATAATGTAGCAGAAGATCAGAAATGTATTTTGGCCCTAAACCATTCAGTGCTTTATAAACCAACAGTAGTATTTTGAAATCAATTCTTTGACAGACTGGAAGCCAGTGTAAAGACCTCAGAACTAGAGTGATGTGATCCACTTTCTTGGTCGTAGTGAGGATTCGAGCAGCAGCGTTATGAATCAGCTGCAACTGTCTAATTGATTTTTTAGGGGGACCTATAAAGACAGCATTACAGTAGTCAAGTCTACTGAAGATAAATGCATGGACAGGTTTTTCCAAATCCTGCTAAGCCATAAGTCCTTTAACCCTTGATATATTCTTCAGGTGATAGTAGGCTGACTTTGTAATTGTCTTAATGTGGCTGTTGAAATTCAGGTCCGAGTCCATGACTACACCAAGATTTCTGGCTTTGTCCATGGTTTTTAACATTGCTGATGAAGCTGAGCACTGACTATTAATCGTTCCTTTTTGGCTCCAAAAACAACTACCTCAGTTTTGTCTTTGTTTATTTCAAGAGAGTTTTGGCACATCCAATCGTTGATTTGTTCGCTGCACTTACTCAGTGTTTGTATTGGACCATAGTCCCCTGATGATATGGTTATGCAAATTTGTGTGTCATCTGCATAATTATGGTAACTTATTTTGTTGTTTTCCATAATCTGAGTCAGTGGAAGCATGGAGATGTTAAAAAGAAGAGGCCCCAGAATGGAGCCCTGGGGAACTCCGCATGTCATATTTGTCCGCTCTGATGTGTAATTACCTAGACACAAAGTTGTCCCTGTTCTTTAAGTAGGATTCAAACCAGTTTAGTACTGTGCCAGAAAGTCCAACCCAGTTTTCCAATCGGTCTAGTAATATGGTGTGGTTGACCCTGTCAAATGCAGCACTGAGATCCAGTAATACTAAAACTGAAATTTTGCCACTGTCTGTATTTAACTGGGTGTCATTGATAACCTTAACAAGAGCTGTCTCAGTGCTGTGGTGTGGTCAAAAACCTGACTGGAAGACATCAAAACAGTTGTTTAGTGACAAGAAGTTGTTAAGCTGTTGAAAAACAGCCTTTTCAATAATTTTACTTAAAAATGGAAGGTTTGATATGGGCCTGTAATTACTCATTAGTGACGTGTCTAGAGAAGGCCGAAGCCGCAGGTTAGTATGGGAATGGTAAGGGGAGTTGAAATGACATGCAAGGAGAAGCTCAAGATGGTTGTTGGTGCTGTGCAAAACAGTCAACTGGATTATGCTTGGCTTTGCTAATGTAGAGGAGGCTTCATCGCAAACACCAAATGCAACAGATGATGCGAGGTGGTGCACAGGAATCTCTATCTTGCCTAGAAGGCCATTTGAATGGTTCCCTGAATGGTAAAGTGGGAGATACCCTATTAAAGTTGCACCTATTAAAGTTGCAGGGGGAAAGGGCCAGGTGACAGGAAGGGAGAAGCTGGCCAAGAAGTCAAAGTGAGACTGTTCCCTGCAGTAAGCAGAAGAGGGAGGGGTGGAAAAGATGAGGCTGCTTGTCAAATCTCATTGGAGCTGGCAAAACTAGAGAAGAACAATATGCTGTGTGGGGAGGCTAGTGAGGTGAAAAGCAAGGATCAAAGGAACTATCTCTGTTCTGACGGGATGGGGGGTGCACAATGGACGGCACGGTGGCGCAGCGGTAGAGTTGCTGCCTTACAGCGAATGCAACGCCGGAGACTCAGGTTCGATCCTGACTACGGGCGCCGTCTGTACGGAGTTTGTACGTTCTACCCGTGACCTGCGTGGGTTTTCTCCGAGATCTTCAGTTTCCTCCCACTCTCCAAAGACATACAGGTCGGTAGGTTAATTGACTGGGTAAATGTAAAAATTGTCCCTAGTGTGTGTAGGATAGTGTTAATGTGCGGGGATCGCTGGGCGGCGCGGACTCGGTGGGCCGAAGGGCCTGTTTCCGCGCTGTTTCTCTAAAT
The DNA here is from genome assembly GCF_053455715.1 of Rhinoraja longicauda. Classification (NCBI taxonomy): domain Eukaryota; kingdom Metazoa; phylum Chordata; class Chondrichthyes; order Rajiformes; family Arhynchobatidae; genus Rhinoraja; species Rhinoraja longicauda. Next base: position 44,485,810 of record NC_135961.1, on the reverse strand, counting down.
CTAAAAAAATGCTGGGAACAGATTCTGGGAAATGGAGTGATGTACGTGAAAGCCCCATAAACTACAACAGACCGGGAAGCAACATATCGGGAAGGAGGAGGATGAAGACATGTTAAAATCCTGGAGCAAAATGAATCATCTTGAGCACAGGTGTGCAGCAAATAAACAGAAAGAGGGGTGGTGTTCTCACAGGAGATAGGGTGGGAGTCTACTTTGTCTCCCGAGATTGAAACAGAGATCCAGAAAAGTCAAGTCAAGTCAAGTCAATTTTATTTGTATAGCACATTTAAAAACAACCCACGTTGACCAAAGTGCTGCACATCTGATTAGGAATACAAGTGTCAGAGTTAGTCCAGGTAAATCTGAGGGCAGGGTGGAATTTAATGGCAATGAGATAAAATTGACGTTCCATGTATGCGGGAAGCAACTCCAATGCAGTTGCTGTAGCAGAGAGAGTTGTGGAGGGGTATTGAGTAGGTTTTGAACAAGGACTGTTCCATGTAATCAACAAAAATACAGGTATAGCTATAGTCATGTGACTGCCATCCCTTTGGCTCCGTGAACAAGAGATAGATTTTCGACTGAGTCTCCATCATAGGAGATAGACTATCGACTGACTTAATCTCACCATCACGGGAAATAGACTATCGACCAACAACAATACTGACTCCCACAGTTATCTGGACTACACTTCTTCCCACCCTGCCTACACTGCATCTACGCCCAAGATGAGGTGTTCAATACCAGGACATCTGAGATGTCATTCTTCAGGAGTTTCCCTCTTCCATCATAGAAGAGGCCCTCACACGGGTCTCCTTGGTATCTCGCAAGTCCGCTCTTGCTCCCCCTCCCCCCTAGTCCTCATCTTTCACCCTGAAGCACATAATCCTCTGACATATTTGCCACATCCAATGGGATCCCACCACTAGCCACCTCTTCCCATCTCCACCCATTTTTTTCTCTCAACGTCAGCAAGTCAAAGGAGATAGCGATCAACTTCAGGAAGCAAAGCGGTACACATACCCCAGTTTGCATTGATGGTGCCGAAGTAGAGATAGTCGAAAACCTCAAATTCCTCAGAGTCGATATCACCAACAAACTCTCCTGGACCACCCATATTGATGCAACGACCAAGAAGGCACACCAACGCCTCTACTTCCTTAGAAGGCTTTGGAAGTTTGGCATGTCCCCTCCAACTCTCGCCAACTTCTACAGATGCACCCTAGAAAGCATTTTATCAGGATGCATCACAGCTTGGTTTGGGAACAGCTCCACCCAAGATCATAAGAAATTGCAGCAGATTGTGGATGCAGCCCAGACCATCACACAAACCAGCCTCCCTTCTATTGATTCCATTTATACATCATGATGCCTCGACAAGGCCAGTCGTATAATCAAGGATGAGTCGCACCCTGGCCACTCCCTCTTCTCCCCTCTCCCATTAGGCAAAAGGTATAAAAGTGTGAAAACGCACACCACCAGATTCAGGGACAGTTTCTTCCCAGCTGTTATCAAGCAACTGAATTATCCTACCCCAACCAGAGAGGCGTGCTGAACTACTATCTACTTCTTTGATGTCCCTCGGACTATCCTTGACCGGACTTTGTTGGCTTTACCTTGCACTAATCGTTATTTCCTTATCTTGTATGGATACAATGCATTGATTATACACTGTATGGATAAATGGATTGATTGCAATCATGTATTGTCTTTCTGCTGACTAGTTAGCATGCAACCAAAAGCTTTTCACTGTACCCTGGTACACGTGACAATAAACTAAACTAAACTTCTGTTTTCCGCACAGACAGTTCCCTCTGCAACTCCCTGGTTAACTCATCCCTTCACTGCCAAACTACCCCCTTCTTTCCCCTGCAACCGCAGGAGATGCAACACCTGTCCCAATAGCTCCACTCTTGACTCCATCCAAGGACCCAGACAGTCCTTGCAGGCGAGGCAGTTTCACTTGCTTTTCCTCCAACCTCATCTACTGTATCCACTATTCCAGGTGTGGACTCATATATATTGGCAAGACCAAATACAGGCTTGGCGATTGTTTCGCTGAACACCTCCGCTCAGTCCACCTAGGCCTAGGCAAATTCCCGATTGCTGAACACTTTAATTTCCCCTCCCAAACTTTCTGTCCTGGACCTCCTCCACTGTCAGAGTGAGGCCCAATGCAAATTGGAGGAACAGCACCTCATATTTTGCTTGGACAACTTACAACCCAGCAGTAAGAATATTCACCTCTAACTTCAAGTAACCCTTGCTTTCCTTCTCTCTATCCCTTCCCATCCTAGTTCTCCGACTAGTTTCACTGTCTTCCTGGTTAAATTTTACTGACTGTATGCCTCATTGTCACCTTCCCCTCGACTAACAATGATCTATTCCTTTACCCTAGATCTCCGTCCCCTTTGATCTTTCATTTTTACACCTTACCCTTCCATAGCTCTACATCTCCCTTTCCCCTCTGTCAGAAAAAAGGGTCTCGACCCGAAACATCACTCATTCCTTCTCTCCAGAGCTGCTGCCTGTCCCGCTAAGTTACTCCAACATTTTGTTTTTAGCTTGATGATGCAACTAAATCGCCCTTATTATTAACTTCTGTGGAATTCTCTGCCTCAGAAGGCTGTGGAGGCCAATTCTCTGAATGCATTCAAGAGAGAGCTAGATAGAGCTCTTAAGGATAGCGGAGTCAGGGGATATGGGGAGAAGGCAGGAACGGGGTACTGATTGAGAATGATCAGCCATGATCACATTGAATGGCGGTGCTGGCTCGAAGGGCCGAATGGCCTCCTCCTGCACCTATTGCCTATTGTCTATCAATTGCATCTCCTGATTTATCAATGTTGCCAAGATTGGAAAATAAACATTATTCAATACAATATGTTTATAGAAGGTTTCAGTTATTTACTCAGTTGCTAATGCATGGTGGAAACGCAGATATAGGAAAACACTAGTTCAAATTTTTTGATCAAAGACAATTCTTAGAGCTACATTTAGCCAGCATTGTTCCACCCTCACCACTTTTAAAATCTATAATGGAGTGATTTTCCAAGTGAGGACTACATCAAAATGCCAATGTGAGAGCCATATTGTTCTAATTGAAAGCCATTTGCATCACTTCCCCCACCCAAACATTCTCTTTTCCTTAGTGTTGGAGCCATTTACGCTTAAATCAGCTGCTGTCATTGTATTATGGCTATGTTTAATATTTCTAGTTTCTGTCTTTTTTGCATGCTTGTGGGTGTGATTTGATACACAATGGGGAGTGTCTACATCTGAGGAGGCTAGAGTAGCCACAAAGATTGTGGGTCAGTTTAGTCTCGGAGGATGGAGAGAATATAGTTTTTTACCACACTCACGCCGACCACGAGGTAACGACTACACAATCTTTACTGTATTGTTTGAAGAATAAACAGTTGATAAGAATGAAAAGTTACGAATTACTCTTTTGATTTGTGCTACTTTAATAAAGACCAATTAATCAAGAAACAGCGTTTGGAAGATTCGTTTTTGTTATCTCAGAGTGCGGTGTGTCACGTTGACTTCTTGGTCAGCTTCTCCCTTCCTGTCACCTGGCCCTTTCCCCCTGCAACTTTAATATGTGCAGCTTTAATAGGTTATCTCCCACTTTACCATTCAGGGAACCATTCAAATGGCCTTCTAGGCAAGATAGAGATTCCTGTGCACCACCTCGCATCATCTGTTGCATTTGGTGTTTGCGATGAAGCCTCCTCCACATTAGCATAATCCAGTTGACTGTTTTGCACAGCACCAACACTATACCTCCATTCCATCCCATTCCATCCCCGAGCAGTAATGGCTATCAAAGTTGGACTTTGAGAAGGTATAGAAACTGCCATTACACTTAGATAGACACAAAAAGCTGGAGTAACTCAGCGGGACAGGCAGCATTCCTTCTCTGGTGAGAAGGAATGGGTGACGTTTTAGGTAGAGACCCTTCTTCAGACTGTGAAGAAGTCTCGACCCAAAACTTCACCCATTCCTTCTCTCCAGAGATGCTGCCTGTCCCACTGAGTAACTCCAGCTTTTTGTGTCCATCTTCGGTTTAAACCAGCATCTGCAATAGACAATAGGTGCAGGAGTAGGCCATTCAGCCCTTCGAGCCAACACCGCCATTCAATGCGATCATGGCTGATCACTCTCAATCAGTACCCCGTTCCTGCCTTCTCCCCATACCCCCTAACTCCGCTATCCTTAAGAGCTCTATCCAGCTCTCTCTTGAAAGCATCCAACGAACTGGCCTCCACTGCCTTCTGAGGCAGAGAATTCCACACCTTCACCACCCTCTGACTGAAAAAGTTCTTCCTCATCTCCGTTCTAAATGGCCTACCCCTTATTCTTAAACTGTGGCCCCTTGTTCTGGACTCCCCCAACATTGGGAACATGTTATCTGCCTCTAATGTGTCCAATCCCCTAATTATCTTATATGTTTCAATAAGATCCCCCCTCATCCTTCTAAATTCCAGTGTATACAAGCCCAATCGCTCCAGCCTTTCAACATACGACAGTCCCGCCATTCCGGGAATTAACCTAGTGAACCTACGCTGCACGCCCTCCATAGCAAGAATATCCTTCCTCAAATTTGGAGACCAAAACTGCACACAGTACTCCAGGTGCGGTCTCACCAGGGCCCGGTACAACTGTAGAAGGACCTCTTTGCTCCTATACTCAACTCCTCTTGTTACGAAGGCCAACATTCCATTGGCTTTCTTCACTGCCTGCTGTACCTGCATGCTTCCTTTCATTGACTGATGCACTAGGACACCCAGATCTCGTTGAACTCCCCCTCCTCCTAACTTGACACCATTCAGATAATAATCTGCCTTTCTATTCTTGCTTCCAAAGTGAATAACCTCACACTTATCTATCTATATAATACTAAAACTCAGATCTTGTGAATATATATATATATTTTTTGGGGGTTTGACCTGAACATATCGTATATTTATACGTAACAGCGATTGCAGCAAAACGGCGGACCGTAGCACGACGGTTTTCGCACCGCCTCAATCGCCAATCTCGCGCTCGCTCGGCCGTGATATTTTCATTTAATTTGGTCGCATGTTTTTTAAGTTACAGAGGTTTTAAAGCGCTGCCCCCCCCCTTTTTCAGGGGGGCGCTGCGGTGCAGATTTAGTTTTCAGCTTGTGGCTTGTGACGGCTACATTTGTTTCGAAAAGTTTCCAGAAAAGGATTTAGTTTTCAGCTTGTGACGGCTACATTGTTTCGAAAAGTTTCCAAGTAGTCTTTTTTGTTATTGCAAGTCAAGTCAAGTCAAGTCAAGTCAGTTTTATTTGTATAGCACATTTAAAAACAACCCACGTTGACCAAAGTGCTGCACATCTGATTAGGAAGAAAAAAAAAAAGACAGTTATAGTGGTCACTTGACAGACACAGATCAGGAGGACGGGCCCAACGGGCACACTTGGAGAGTAAGAGTGGGGCTGGGGGAGGAGAGAATGGGGGGTGTGGGGTCGGGCCCAACGGGCCCGCTTTGAACGGGCACACTTGTTCTAGTCTATCTATATCTATATAATACTAAAACTCTGCGGTCCAACATTCCGTATGTATGTATGTATATGTGTATGTACGGAAGATTACTTACAAACCCTACTCCTCCTAGACGGTACACCAAAGCGCTACGATTTTTGTACCGCCGTATTCACCATTAACCTGGGCAACTATTGTAAGTACTTTCGTTCAAATTGAAGCTACCTTTTTAAAGCTAGAGAGATATTAAAGTTTAAATTTTTCATTTCTAACCCTTTTCTTCAAGGGGCTACATTTGTTTCCAAAAGTTTACAGAAAAGGATTTAGTTTTCAGCAAGGATTTAGTTTTCAGCTTGTGACGGCTACATTGTTTCGAAAAGCTTCCAAGAAGTCTTTTTTGTTATTGCAAGTCAAGTCAAGTCAAGTCAAGTCACTTTTATTTGTATAGCACATTTAAAAACAACCCACGTTGACCAAAGTACTGCACATCTGATTAGGAAAAAAACCCAAAACATCTGATTAGGAAAAAAAAAAAAAAAAGAAGGCTATAGTGGTCACTTGACATACACAGATCAGGAGGACAGAGTAAGAGTGGGGCTGGGGGAGGAGAGAATGGGGGGTGTGGGGACGGGCCCAACGGGCCCTCCCCAACGGGCACACTTGGAGAGTAAGAGTGGGGCTGGGGGAGGAGAGAATGGGGGGTGTGGGGACGGGCCCAACGGGCCCTCTTTTCCGGGCCCAACGGGCACACTTGGAGAGTAAGAGTGGGGCTGGGGGAGTGAGAATGGGGGGTGTGGGGACGGGCCCAACGGGCCCTCTTTTCTAGTATAATACTAAAACTCTGCGGTCCAACATTCCGTATGTATGTATGTATATGTGTATGTACGGAAGATTACTTACAAACCCTACTCCTCCTAGACGGTACACCAAAGCGCTACGATTTTTGTACCGCCGTATTCACCATTAACCTGGGCAACTATTGTAAGTACTTTCGTTCAAATTGAAGCTACCTTTTTAAAGCTAGAGAGATATTAAAGTTTAAATTTTCATTTCTAACCCTTTTCTTCAAGGGGCTACATTTGTTTCCAAAAGTTTACAGAAAAGGATTTAGTTTTCAGCAAGGATTTAGTTTTCAGCTTGTGACGGCGGCTACATTGTTTCGAAAAGCTTCCAAGAAGTCTTTTTTGTTATTGCAAGTCAAGTCAAGTCAAGTCAAGTCACTTTTATTTGTATAGCACATTTAAAAACAACCCACGTTGACCAAAGTACTGCACATCTGATTAGGAAAAAAACCCAAAACATCTGATTAGGAAAAAAAAAAAAAAAAGAAGGCTATAGTGGTCACTTGACATACACAGATCAGGAGGACAGAGTAAGAGTGGGGCTGGGGGAGGAGAGAATGGGGGGTGTGGGGACGGGCCCAACGGGCCCTCCCCAACGGGCACACTTGGAGAGTAAGAGTGGGGCTGGGGGAGGAGAGAATGGGGGGTGTGGGGACGGGCCCAACGGGCCCTCTTTTCCGGGCCCAACGGGCACACTTGGAGAGTAAGAGTGGGGCTGGGGGAGTGAGAATGGGGGGTGTGGGGACGGGCCCAACGGGCCCTCTTTTCTAGTCTATCTATATAATACTAAAACTCTGCGGTCCAACATTCCGTATGTATGTATGTATATGTGTATGTACGGAAGATTACTTACAAACCCTACTCCTCCTAGACGGTACACCAAAGCGCTACGATTTTTGTACCGCCGTATTCACCATTAACCTGGGCAACTATTGTAAGTACTTTCGTTCAAATTGAAGCTACCTTTTTAAAGCTAGAGAGATATTAAAGTTTAAATTTTTCATTTCTAACCCTTTTCTTCAAGGGGCTACATTTGTTTCCAAAAGTTTCCAGAAAAGGATTTAGTTTTCAGCAAGGATTTAGTTTTCAGCTTGTGACGGCTACATTGTTTCGAAAAGCTTCCAAGAAGTCTTTTTTGTTATTGCAAGTCAAGTCAAGTCAAGTCAGTTTTATTTGTATAGCACATTTAAAAACAACCCACGTTGACCAAAGTACTGCACATCTGATTAGGAAAAAACAAACAAACATCTGATTAGGGAAAAAAAAAAAGAATGAAGGCTATAGTGGTCACTTGACATACACAGATCAGGAGGACGGGCCCAACGGGCACACTTGGAGAGTAAGAGTGGGGCTGGGGGAGGAGAGAATGGGGGGTGTGGGGACGGGCCCAACGGGCCCTCTTTTCCGGGCCCAACGGGCACACTTGGAGAGTAAGAGTGGGGCTGGGGGAGTGAGAATGGGGGGTGTGGGGACGGGCCCAACGGGCCCTCTTTTCTAGTATAATACTAAAACTCTGCGGTCCAACATTCCGTATGTATGTATGTATATGTGTATGTACGGAAGATTACTTACAAACCCTACTCCTCCTAGACGGTACACCAAAGCGCTACGATTTTTGTACCGCCGTATTCACCATTAACCTGGGCAACTATTGTAAGTACTTTCGTTCAAATTGAAGCTACCTTTTTAAAGCTAGAGAGATATTAAAGTTTAAATTTTTCATTTCTAACCCTTTTCTTCAAGGGGCTACATTTGTTTCCAAAAGTTTCCAGAAAAGGATTTAGTTTTCAGCAAGGATTTAGTTTTCAGCTTGTGACGGCTACATTGTTTCGAAAAGCTTCCAAGAAGTCTTTTTTGTTATTGCAAGTCAAGTCAAGTCAAGTCAGTTTTATTTGTATAGCACATTTAAAAACAACCCACGTTGACCAAAGTACTGCACATCTGATTAGGAAAAAACAAACAAACATCTGATTAGGGAAAAAAAAAAAGAATGAAGGCTATAGTGGTCACTTGACATACACAGATCAGGAGGACGGGCCCAACGGGCACACTTGGAGAGTAAGAGTGGGGCTGGGGGAGGAGAGAATGGGGGGTGTGGGGACGGGCCCAACGGGCCCTCTTTTCCGGGCCCAACGGGCACACTTGGAGAGTAAGAGTGGGGCTGGGGGAGTGAGAATGGGGGGTGTGGGGACGGGCCCAACGGGCCCTCTTTTCTAGTCTATCTATATAATACTAAAACTCTGCGGTCCAACATTCCGTATGTATGTATGTATATGTGTATGTACGGAAGATTACTTACAAACCCTACTCCTCCTAGACGGTACACCAAAGCGCTACGATTTTTGTACCGCCGTATTCACCATTAACCTGGGCAACTATTGTAAGTACTTTCGTTCAAATTGAAGCTACCTTTTTAAAGCTAGAGAGATATTAAAGTTTAAATTTTTCATTTCTAACCCTTTTCTTCAAGGGGCTACATTTGTTTCCAAAAGTTTCCAGAAAAGGATTTAGTTTTCAGCAAGGATTTAGTTTTCAGCTTGTGACGGCTACATTGTTTCGAAAAGCTTCCAAGAAGTCTTTTTTGTTATTGCAAGTCAAGTCAAGTCAAGTCAGTTTTATTTGTATAGCACATTTAAAAACAACCCACGTTGACCAAAGTACTGCACATCTGATTAGGAAAAAACAAACAAACATCTGATTAGGGAAAAAAAAAAAGAATGAAGGCTATAGTGGTCACTTGACATACACAGATCAGGAGGACGGGCCCAACGGGCACACTTGGAGAGTAAGAGTGGGGCTGGGGGAGGAGAGAATGGGGGGTGTGGGGACGGGCCCAACGGGCCCTCTTTTCCGGGCCCAACGGGCACACTTGGAGAGTAAGAGTGGGGCTGGGGGAGTGAGAATGGGGGGTGTGGGGACGGGCCCAACGGGCCCTCTTTTCTAGTATAATACTAAAACTCTGCGTTCGTATGTAGGGATGTATGTGTGTATGTACGGAAGTTTAACTTACAAACCCTACTCCTCCAAGACGGTACACCAAAGCGCTACGATTTTTGTACCGCCGTATTCACAATTAACCTGGGCAACTATTGTAAGTACTTTCGTTCAAATTGAAGCTACCTTTTTAAAGCTAGAGAGATATTAAAGTTTAAATTTTCATTTCTAACCCTTTTCTTCAAGGGGCTACATTTGTTTCCAAAAGTTTCCAGAAAAGGATTTAGTTTTCAGCAAGGATTTAGTTTTCAGCTTGTGACGGCTACATTGTTTCGAAAAGCTTCCAAGAAGTCTTTTTTGTTATTGCAAGTCAAGTCATGTCAAGTCAAGTCACTTTTATTTGTATAGCACATTTAAAAACAACCCACG